>NW_009232626.1:15619-104121 GCF_000690835.1 Fulmarus glacialis
GACTGCTTTTGTCTTGTGGTAGTGACTTTTATTATTTATGTTTGTGACATTTCTTACAGATAGTTGTCAGCAGTGAATGAAAGACTGAAGTCTAGTAGATTATTATAAAACCAGTGTCACAGTATTTGTATTATTGTATTAAGGGGATGCTGTCTACGTTTGAATACAGGTTTGGCTTGATTTATAAAATCTTATATGCATAAAATGTTCTTATGAATTTCTTACTGAATTAGAAAAGGCCTGTTTTATATATTTTATTTAAACATTCTTTAGCTGGGTATTGGAAATACAAGTAAATAGCTCTTGCATGAAAACCGCAAAGTGAAAGGAGACTGGTTAAATACAGACCTTCTCAATGAAATGCAAAACCTACACAGATTATTACAATCCGTTGGATTTCAGATAACTATTTTTAGTGTATGAATTTTATCTGATCTTAATGCAGTGTACCTTTAAACCACCTGTCTGATATGGCAATGTCTTTATAATCAAAGATTGATGCTGACCATATAAAGCAAATGTCATTGGATACCCAGGAGTATGTTGTATTTGGAGTTGATTACATTTTGTTGTTTTTAAGGTGTCTATTACAAGCCAATAAGGTAGATGCAGCGAGTTACCCTAAAATTGACCATGAACTTAGTAGATGCTGCTTTTGGGTTTAGGAAGCCTGCTTTTGTATATAGGATCTAAGTGTAGTCCAGGTGTTGATTGACAGGTATAGTGATTTAATGTAAATATACAAATGTAGTGTTTATGCTTATACAAACTGATATGCTTTCATAGAGCCAAAATATCACCCGGGCTTTAAACATTTGCGTTTTGAAGTAGTTTAGCTAGAATTATTCTCCGTATGGGGAAATGATTGAAACGTTCAGAAAACAACTGATACTACAAGTGCTAATGGTTGTGGCATTTGTAACACTGTATTTTACAGGACCCCTTGCCACCTGAGGCAGTTAAAGAGCAAACTTGAAAGACACTGTGTGCTATGCTCTGAGTATCTTCTCATTATGAAGATGAGATGAGGAATGAAGCTGTGAGAGTAGGAACAGGAGAAGGAAAGATACTGGTTAAAATAGTAACATCGCGCTTTCTGGAAATGCCCCTGTTCTGGTGGACCAAGTAGATGTCACAACTGACGAGTAGTCACCGGTTCAGAACTGAAGCACTTGATGCAATACTACAGATACACTTCCTGCTTTCCTTGGAGGCTGTGAAAGCTCCTCAGTAGCACCAGCTGTTGGTTTGAATAGTACTAACACCATGAGCTATTAGAGTATCTTTCCTTCCCAGGATTGTCTGCACTTTTTTTTCCTTAAAGAATTGCCCTATGACTTTAGTCTTGATTATTAGTTAATATGCAGCACCTATGGGGCCTTAGAGATGAATCACTGTGTTTGAGTAGCTGCAATACAGACCTGGAGCACAGAGGCTCTCCCCATAAGCTCTCCATTAAGATGTATTTGGGTTTTTGTTGGAATATATTCTAAGCAAAGATTATTCTGGCTGTGAAACCTCTCCTAGGCAGAGCAGTTGCTTCCAACCTCTTTTGTAAGTGTTTTTTTATTTGCATAGCCTTTTGCTTTCTTTTTCAACTGTAAGGTATCTTTAGTAGGCTTCTGGACACAGTATTGCAATGGGCATTGTCAGTGTGTGAAGTCTGTATTTCACCAAGGATGGATTGCATGATTGGGGGTTTAGATAGTGTAAAGATCCTTCTGCGACAAACACACACTTCCCATCCCAGTGATGCAGAATTTTAAGCCAGTGTGTATGCATTTTCAGGATCTCAGTCTAGCACTAGGAAGCAAAGTCGTTGTTCACCTGGTGGCTGCACTTTGCTCCCTACACAAGTTTTAAGTGGAACAACCTGGAAAATGTTTGACATATTTCACTGTGGGGGAAAAAAGCACGAGGTGTGCTGATTTTTGAGACCAGTGTCCTGTAGAAGTGTGCTCATGTCTGCACCACAACATGTTATCTCTGCATGTGTCCTGTGTCTCTGACCCCGTAAATATTTATTCAGCACAAATAGTTGGAAGCTGAGGTCCTGTACAGGGAAGAGTAATCACTACAAAGTGGAAGATCAAGTGGCAAAAATCCTCTACCTGATGTCAAGGAAGAGGTAGTGTTTATCACTTTTTAGCAACGTTAGTGAGAGGCAAATGCTAGTATTAAAGTTGTCAGTGGAAAGGGAAGAGCACATAAACATTTTTTTTTCTACTGGTGGGTATTAATTGCCTTAAAGAAACCTGCACAGCTTTTTCCCAAGCTAGAGAGCATTATCACTGAACTACCTAAAAAGTTTTGGTACTGGGTCTCTGCTTTGTCTCATCTCTCTTACGGCTCTCATTGCGCAGTTCATCCTGTGCACTAACAGAAAGCATCCTGGAGAGGAGATAGGAGCTCTGGAGCATGCCAATTCCATTGCATCCACACAATCCACACAATAGTAATCTGCCCATTGAACATGTTTCTCCAACAGGAAAATGTAACTTGGAATACTTGTAACTTTAAAGCCATCAAACCAGTCAACAGAATCATAGAACAGTTCAGGGGAGAAGGGACCTCAAGAGATCTGTAGTCCAACCCCCTGCTCAAAGCAGGGGCTGCTCTGAGGGTCAGACCAGGTTGCGCAGGGCTTTGTCTTCAAGAGCAAACTTGCTCTTGAAAACCTCTGAGGATGGAGACTGCACAGCCTGTCTGGGCAACCTGCTCCAATGCTGGACTCTCCTGGTCACAAAAGAAGTTTTTCCTTCTACCCAGTCGGGACCTCTCTTGTTTCGATTTATGCCTGTCGTCTCTCAGACTCCCACCACCCTCCACTGTGAAAAGCCTGGCTCTCCATAGAAAATCTCCCTACCTCTGAGCTGTTTCTTCATGGAAAGGGTAACTTCCCCCTCACCCCATCTTCCCTGTCTGTCTTTTGTGAAGAGGTTGTGTCCATCCATCGCAGTTATTCAAGCTTTCCACCTCTGTGACCGCATGCGGAGCTCTGGTTCTTCCTTTTTCCTTCATATCTTCCCAATTTCAAAAGGTCTAAAACTTTTGGCTTTCTATCTATCTACATCTCTTTTTTTTGGCTATAAAGTCTAAATTCGGATTCTGAATGTCTCTTGTGTTTGGGTATATTTAAGTGTTATCTGGTTTTGGCTTGTTGCAATTGTAATGGCTGTTCACACAAACTGTCTCTCTCAGCCCCCAAGGGGAAGAAATCTTAGTTTTTAATTTTAGCTTCTTCAGCTACCTGCTGACAGAGTTTGATTTCCACCTACCACCTCCTCTCCCTCTCCCAAGCCCTCTGTCAAAGCTAGAAAAACTGAGATCCAAAATCAGTCTTGGGTAGCTCTTTGGCAACAACTCTGTTGTCTTTAAATGGGAATCAAATGTGTATTATTTACTTGGAGTAACCAGTGAGAAGACAGCCTGAGCCCTGTTCATAACCACCCTTCATTCCAGGCTTGTAGTGGAATCAACACTGTCTAATGGGCTGGACTCCAAAGCCATTTAACCTAGGTATAAGCCTGTAAAATATGTTTCTCTTATGTATATTTAAAATGTTTATATCAGGCAATATGAATTTGTAGAAATAAAGGAAGCCAAGTGGTAGGAGTTCAGCTATAGACTAACAGGTGTCTGTTTCTTTTCTGAAACAGGAGCACTGTTTCACAGGGAGCAGAGCACTAAAAGGTCACGAGAAATCCTAGCTCAGCCACTGACCTGCTAGGTGGTCTTGAGCAAGTCGTTGCTCTCGTTGCCTCTACTTCCTCATCTGTAAAAGCAGATGGTCACGTCAGCTCTGTTGTTAAAGTGCTTGTCACTGGAGAATGTTCTTAATACAATGTAATTAACTAATATAATTGACACGTGATATTACTGATTGGGCATATCGGACCTAGACATGCAAGAGCACTGATGGCATTGCCTTCTCTGATTCAGGCATCATGTTTCGCAAGAAGAAGAAGAAACGCCCGGAGATCTCGGCTCCGCAGAACTTTGAGCACCGTGTCCACACTTCATTTGACCCAAAGGAGGGCAAATTTGTGGGCCTGCCGCCTCAATGGCAGAATATTCTAGACACGCTGAGGCGCCCCAAGCCCGTGGTAGACCCTTCAAGGATCACGAGGATGCAACTCCAGCCTATGAAGGTAAGAGAGGAAGACTATTCTTTCCTGTCCCCTAGGCTTTCCCGTTCCTTGGGGAAGCCCAAGTTGAGGCAATGTTTTCATTGCCCCATATATATTTAAATGGGGCTAAGGGTGGGAACTGTAAAGGATGCAGTGGATAGCAGGGTCTTGGGCATTGATAACACTGTCTTTTTTGAGGCGATAGTAACTTCATCAGAAATAAGGACAGTAGTATCCTCAACTGCAGTAGTGTCACTGTTCAAATAACCAGCTGGCTGCTGGTCACTATAACAAGGACGTGTGAAAGCTCCCGTGGTAGCTGACAGCGCCTAGGATGTGTTCAGCTGTTGTGCAGGGAAGCAAAGAGGAGAATTTGTGGAGAGACCTGTTTTAGCAAGTTTGTCATTCTTGTGGGTGAGCAAATTTGGCTGGTAATTAAGTTGACAGGGAAGCCTGAGTGGCAGAGAGCGGGGTAGTGCTAGCTTACTGTTCATGGATGGCTAAGTGCATGAGCGACAACAGGGAGCAGGACTGAACGAGGGTTGAGGCTAAAAGGGTTTATAAGGCAGCAGTTTAACAGAAAGTGGGATATAGTAAACAGGAGAATGTCCTTAAAGCAAGGAGAAACAAGTTACTGATCTTTGTAGATAGGTGAATTTAGATGGCTGTCTTGCTTGGAGGGCTGTTGATAATGGCCTCTGGAGACTGTGTGTTCGTAAGTGACTGCAGGGACCTGCTGTGTGAAAAGAGGCAGATTCATGACGACCTCTTGGAAAAGGAAGTGAAAGATGGTGACAGAATTATTGTGTTTAAAGTCTGGCTAGCTTGTGGGAAGTTTTTGTTCCCAGTTAAAAAAACCCTACAGGGGCCTAAAAACTGAAAGGTAAGTTGTAAAATAGAGATGTTACTACTTGGATTTTAGGAGCGACATAAAAGAAAATAGTTGTCTATCTGATGAATATATTTAGCTTTTTGCGTACAGATGCTTAATATGGGGACTAAATGGGACTACATTTTAGTATAATGCAAGTATTAATGCAAAATCAAACCTGTAATTTAAATGGCACATCAGGATCTTTAAGCAGAATGCTGATTTAGAAAGGAAGAACTTGCTCAGGAAGAACAGGTAAAAGAAAAAGGGAGGAGGTATTGCCTTCTGTTTTATGGTGTCCTGAATGTGCTTTGAGGTTCAAAACATAGTAGGAGGTAGGACCACAATCCAGAGAAGAGATAAAATGTGTAATAAGAGACCAACTTGGTTAGATCAGGAGCTCTCGAATGAGCTTAAACTGCAGGAGGATTGCTCAGAAGGGTGGAAACTAGGTCAAGTTATAAAGGGCAAATAGAAAAGAAATTTATGTAGGAACAAAACTGGAAGGCCAAGGCACAAAAAGAGATGTTATTCTCAAAGAACATAAAGGGCACTAAGGAGACATCATAAGTACACTGAGGAGGAGGAGGAGGATGAAGGGAAGAATTTGTTCACTGCTCATTGTGGAAGAAAGTTAATAACAGATGACACAGAATTCTTAAATGCTTAATGGTTTTTCTTCACTCTTTATTGAAAAGGTTAACTGTGATCAGTGGGCTAACACAATTAACAGGAGCATGAAGGGATAAGAACGCAGGCTAGAATAAGAAAAGAACATGAACAGAAATGAGACCTCTTAGATAAGTTACATATTTTCAAGTCAGCTGGGCCTAATGAAATTCAAGGAACTGCAGATCAGTCAGAATAATTTCAATTCCCAGAAAAAGACTGGAACAAATAAGCAAGTAATCTATTTGCAACCACTTCCTAGGAGATAGCAGGGTAATAGCTAGCAGCCAGCATGGATTTATCAAGAACAAATCATGTCAAGCAACCCAATTTCTGTCAATCACAGGGTATTGGGCTTTGGGTCAGGGAGAAATGATAGCTCTCTCCTATATCTTGACTTCAGTTAGGCTCTTGACACTGCACCTATGGCATTCCCAGAGCAAACTGAGCAAGTTTTCTCAAGTATTAGGAAAAGAATACTCAAAAGAATAGAGTAAGGCATCACTGTCAAAATAGAAATGTGCATGAAGAGGCTTACTGGAATTTGTCCTGAGCCGTAGTACTGGTCAGTACTTTCATCTATGACTTATTAAACCTGTAGATGGTAAAAGCTGAAAGGAGGTGCAAACCTTCAAGAGAACAAGGATAGAATACCCAATAGTCTTTAAAAACTAGAGAAGAATCTTAAACTAATACTGGGGTTTTTTGCCACAGTAAGTCCAAGTGCAAATACTTTCTCAGACTGCATCACGTATTTGATTATTTCTGGTAAACTTCATTTGAACAAATTCCTGTTCAATGATACCAATCAATAGTAAGATTTTTTTTTTTTTTTAAGTGCTAATTGGCCCTATTATGCCAAGCCCTCATACATAGAGTCCTGGATTAAACTAGCACAGTTTTTCCTTTTTTTGACATGTACTGTGTGTAGCTTGTAAAGGGTCGCTTTTCTTTTTAAAATTATGATTTCCAAATTTTGGTCAGTAAGGCATGATCTTTGTAAGAGCACTCCAAATAGATTTGGCTCAAATTTGGATGTTTCTTTATTAATCTGATGCAGTCTTTAAACACAGCTGCAAAGTACAGCTAACTCCCATCTTCTCTGTCCACTGGGGATAGGACTGACTTAATGGACTAGAAGTACAACAGGAGTGACTTGAGCCTAATTTTAGGAAGTTTTTAACTAGGAGGTGAGGTGAGCACTGGAATGGATTTTCTAGATAGGCCATAGCATCTGTTCTTGGAGATTTCTTATTTTGACACAAGTCTTTCTGGAATGACTTTTGTCCATCTCCTTTGAACTAGCTGGCCTCTTGAGATTTCTTCCAACTTTATTTTGAGTTATTCTTTTTGCCAGTTTGTGGAAACATTGAACCATCAGTGAGCATTGGAGGAGGGCCTCTTTCTCTCCCATCTGCCTGTGCAAGTATGAGCAAGGGTGTGGAGGCATCCTGCTGAGTCCTCTGTGACTGCGGGCTGTGCATATTACATCTGTCCCTGCTCAGACTCATTTATGAACTAGTGCTCTTAATTGAGTGCTGATATGTCTGGCATTTCTAACGGATGAATTAGAATGGACGGAAGACTCTTCCCACCCCACTGACAGATTTCAGAGGCTGGATTTCCAACCATTTACTTTTGGTATTTTTTTCCCTACTGAGTTTGGTGCAAAAGTGATGGAAACAGTTTGAAGAGTTAGTGTCCTCAGCGTGGTGTTTACTTGACAGCAGCTGGGACCACGGAGGGAGATGCATGTATGTGGTGAGGGAGGTATGTTACTACAGTAGGACTGAAGAGCAGAATTTCCTGCGGCAGGTGATGTAGGTATGCAATGGTATGAGTCAGATTGTCCTTTCTTCACCTTGTTTGACAAAATCTTCTATTCTGCCTTTCACTCTCAGATGCTGAGCAAACCGGGTGCTCATTTTGTGCGCTGTGGTGGCATTCTGTTGAAATTACTGGAGCCGCTGTTTTGCACCAGCTAAATATTAGGCTCGGTGTAATTAATTCAGCATCTTTAGAAGATCCCTGGAGTTCAGTTAGCAAACAGGAGATTGCCATCACTCCAGGGAAGGATTTTCCTCAGGCAGAGATTCATGAAAGTGTAGGAGTGATCCTATGCTGGGAATTTCTGTGAAGAAATGAAACATTCTGTTTCCCAGCACTAAAAAAACTTCTATAAGCTTTTTGTTCCAGAATAAACAAGGTAGAGCACTACATAATATACTGACAGCTTCAAGTGTCCTGCTTGTATAGTGCTGTTGCTTGTTTGGATGGAAGCCTTGTTCTTCATCATTTGCTTACAAGGCAGTTGTGAGCTGTTGTGACCCTTTGTTCATAATTTTTAATTGTAATAGCTTGGCAGAACAGAGGAGGGATGCAGTGTTGGAACAAGTGTGGTCTTTACTGGTCAGGGTTAAGATGCGTTAGCAAAAACCAGACTAAGGGAGGCTGATTACAACACTATTGAGAGTGCTACAGGGGAGAGATGAACCTTGTATTAGAATAGCAAGGTGATTTTTGCAGATAGAGCTTAGGGCATGCTGTAACTTCTGAGAACTAATACTCTTAGGAGCTTGTTGAGCCTACGTTAGTGATGTAGTGTAGCACAATTTCAGCACAAGAGAGTCAGGAGTGCTAAAAACATCCCAGTTTTGCTATAAAGTTGTAATTAAGAATGTGAGCGCAGCAGCAGAATTCACTGTTCTGGCTGAAAGCACTGCTGCCTCTGACAGAAGGATGTAACCCAATGATCCCATTTGGTTTTTTTTCCCTTCAGTAAAGGACAATAAAAAAAACACAGAAAGAAACATTTCTCTTTTTTCCTAAATTCCCTGAATAATCTTTGGCTAGACAGACAAAATCTAACCTTTGTCAAGATAAACTGAGCCTCAATTTTTACAACTCTAACTTTTTCACCCCCTTCCCTATGTTTCCCAGACCGTGGTGAGAGGCAGCACTGTGGAAGTGGAAGGCTATATCTCCGGGATACTCAATGACATCCAGAAGCTTTCTGCCATCAGTTCGAACACTCTAAGGGGAAGGAGCCCCACCAGCAGGAGGAGAGCTCAGTCCCTGGGGCTCCTGGGGGAAGACAGACCCCCAGACATGTATCTTCAGAGTCCTGAAGCAGACTGGGCAGACAAATATGGAAACTACCTCAATTGCAATGGTGGGACCAAGGTGACCCGGAGGCAGACTATGTGGCCAGATTATAAACCCCGATTGGAAGGACAGTCTCATCCCAATGGTATGGTAACGAAAGCACAGTCCCTCGGGCCTTCAGAGTTCCAGGGCACTGATGGCAGCTGCCTCCAGCGAGCCTCTGGTTTGCAGCATATGCCAACTCTACCAGGGGAGAGCGAGAAGATGGGAAAAAAGAGCTCAGAAGAGTGCTGGCCTCAGCCTTGTCTCGTAGGACAAGCAAACTCCAGGCCCTTAGGGGAGGGCAGCCCTAGCTCCAAATCAAGGGAGAACAGCTTGAAGAGGAGGCTGTTACGCAGTGTGTTCCCCTCATCTGGCAGCTCAAACAAGTCAGGCCCTTCCCTGCAGATAAAGGTATCGTTATTCAATATTTTTGAGCGAGTGCAATGTTGACTTTACAGTTCCAGAGGTTACTCACACAGCTGAACAAATTTAATTGCTAACATCATGCAACCATCTGTTACTATTATGATTAGTGCTGGAATCAAAATAGTCCTGGACAGGGGAAACGTGTAGTCTGCCTAAGCTTCACAGAACACACTGCTAGGCATAGCTCAAAATGGCAGCCAGATCTACATGAGAAAGGCTTGTTAGCGGAGCTGTGCTTGCAGGAGTGTAGGCTGGGAAGGAGGTAGGGGACTTACTCATTTTTGCCCTTCTGTAGTAGTAAAGGCATAACTTAAATGCCGTTATACTAGCATAAATGTGCTTTTGCCATTTGGGAAATTGCCGTAATTTACATTAGTAATATATTCTTTTGCCTGTGCAAAATAGAACTACCTCAGGAGAGCTTTTTGGTTATAGCTGTATCTGCCAACCTGCCTACAATAGGAACGTTTCCATCAGCACCCACAGTACTGTCAAACAGGAAATCTGACTGTTGGTTTCTGGTAAGGATGGGACAGCTCATAGCTACATCTCCCCCAGGAAAGCTGTCCTGAATGAATGACTCACTTCTTGTTAAACTGGGAGAAAAACTCTGGTTCCTGTTACTGGATAGGAAATGTAGTCCTTCAGGCCGCTCTTCTAATTCATCCCAGGCTAACCCAGCACTTGTCCTTGCGCAGCTGCTCGGTGGTTTCGAAGGCGGCGCTGGGCTGGTGCAAGGCCAGGCTAATTTCTGGCAGGCGTGGAGTCCTTGAACTCGGAGGAAGGTGACGGGAACCACTGGCCCGACAAAACTGACAGTTCTGAAGTGTGTTGCAGGGTGGGTGGCTTGTTGGAGTTTGCATAAGGATCAGGCCCAAGGCGTTCAGACGCAGCCTTCTCCCTCTAGATTCCCTTTCTGAGGGAGTGGGATTTTAAAGGAATGCACAAACTGCACTTACTGCTGTCTCTGACTTCGGGCTGGTCTATGCTGGCGGGACGCCTGTCCCTAAGCGCTTAGGAGAACTGAGCACTTCTTTCTTCTCTAGCAAGAGTGTCTTTGCCGTGCCGCAGCACTTTCAGAAGGAGGAGCAGAGGTTACCAGTCAAATGGCGTGTGCGTATGGGTGTGCTTGGGAGCTGCTTGTGACAGGAGGGGAGTAGGAAAGACCTTGAGGTTATCCAGTCTATCTCCCTGCTCCAGTGAAGGATCTGCGCCATCGCTGGCAACTGTTTATCTAAGCTGTTCCTAACAGCCTCCAATGATTAAAACCTTCGTCTGCCTCCCAAATGGAGATGATGATGTGTAATTGTGATGTGTAAGAAATGCATAATTGTAGATGAAATGGAAAGGGGATATAACTGGCGGAAAATGGGGAGGTGGGTGCCTTGACAAGCTGCCTGTAGTCACCATGGGAAGGTCCAGTGCTCTTTCCTTTCAATCTAATGTGGCGGGGAAGGAGTGGGAGAACCAGTGACATCTCAAAATGTCCAGAGACTGAAAATGTGTATATAGGGGCTGTCAAATTACAGGAGCAGGAAATAATACTTACGTGTGGTTAGACAAACATGTGTGAGCTTGCATGCATGTTGTGTGCCCTTTTGCATGCTCTAGGTTATAGAAAACCTTTTTTTTTTTTTCCCCTCTCTCCTGAGACAAAACAAGAGTTGGGAAATAAATACTTCTCTGCCATGAGCATGTCTCTGCAGGACTGCAGGGGTGGAGCTGGTGAATGAGGAGGAAGTAACTTCTGACAGGCAGCCTGTGTTTGCGCACTCCTGCACCCCGATGCCAGGAGCTACAAATCATGCTTTCAGGCCCTATGTGTGTGTGAAAATGAGCTCTGTGTGTGTTGGGCTTATGCAGATTTTACTGTTGACAAAAATCCTTGGTTCAAAACCAAAGTGCATAGAATTAAATCCTATACAATTATTTTCTGTCTGAGACAGAGAAAATGAGTTCTCTTTTAAAAATTTCTCTATTGGCAGTTTTCGGTTCCCATACCCATATTATTAACTTTATTAATAATCTGTCTGAATTGTGAGAGAGAAGCAGCTTGTTGCTTTGAAGTTTTTATTTTGCCCTATAATATAAATGATTGGCTTGCTCTTTCTGAAGTTGCTTCTTCGTCAGATCCACTATTATTTTACATATAACTAAGTACATAATGAATTTTATACCTAACCTGCTGGATGTTGTTGAATTTTAATTAGTCAACATTTCCAGGGTGAGTATTAGCACTTCAAGATCTTTCCTTCTTGGGAGACCCATGCGTAGTGCTAGCATGGGAATGCGTATCCCGAAGCCACATTGCCGCAGGCTGTGATCTTACTAGATCTCATAAACTAAACAGGGTTGGGCCTGCTTGGTGCTTGAGTGGGAGGTCTCCGAAAGCCTTGAGTGCTTCGGGAAAAAGCACTGCTAATCCAAATTCATTGTAGGTCACTTTTGAGCCAGTAAGATGGCAAGCGGCAGGTGGCTTTGTGTAGCCAAAGTGTCACGCTGGCCTCCCACAGCCGTCCTGGTTCACGGTGCTTTTCCCAAAACAGGTTGCTAATTCTGTGTCTGATCGACAGGAATGCTCTGCAGGTACCAGTGGAGAGTGCAGAGAGAGTTTTCAGTAGGCAGAGCGTAATTACCCAAAGGGAATTAGGCCAAGACATCAAAGTGATTTACAGCTTTGGCATGAATCCTCTTTCCTTTTATATATAGGAAGATCAGAGGCACAGAGGGATAAAGGATTTTAAAATTCACTGCAACACAGGTTGCCCCTGAGTTTTGGTTGCAAGGTTGGAATGCTTTTTAGCAGCTGTTTTTTTCCTGTGGGTTTTGTTTTTTGGTGGTGTTTTGTTTTTTTTTTTTTTTAAAGCATGTGCTTTAAAAGGTCCTTAAAGTGTAGTACCCATCCTGTAACTGATTCTTGAAAATCTGCATCCATGGGGCTTCCCCTAGTCATGCAGCACATGTTGGGCAGACCCAGAGATAAGAACCTGGCGCTCTTGACTCCAGTCTGCTACAAAATGTACTAGGCCAGAGTGGCATAACACGCAACTGATTCCTGACACTTCTTTCTTCTCATTAATCTAACCATCACTTTTTCTTTCTTCCCTGTTCATATTTGTTCTTCTCTAAGCCTAATGCTTTCTTCAGGCCCCAGCAGTGGGGTTCACCACGCAGCCCTGCAGCCAAAGCCCAGTCTCTTCCACCAGATCAGCCTGCATCCGACTTCCCCAGAATGATCTCAGAAGCTGGGACCCCCCAGAAATCACCAACAGCAGAGAAGGCAGTTGCGCTGCCACAAGGCAGGCCATCACCCGCAGGGTCTCCCAGGAACCGGCAGACTCAGACTAGTTCCAGCAACCTTCACCTTCCCCAGGACTCTTCTGTGAAAGGGCAGCTGGCCAGTGAGGACCCGGTGGTTGTGACTCATGAGCAGTTCAAAGCTGCCCTTAGGATGGTGGTAGACCCGGGGGATCCCCGGACGTTGCTGGAGAATTATGTAAAGATTGGTGAAGGGTCCACAGGTATCGTCTGTATTGCTCGAGAGAAGCACTCGGGGCGGCAGGTGGCAGTGAAAATGATGGATCTGAGAAAGCAGCAGCGCCGCGAGCTCCTTTTTAATGAGGTGAGTATAGTGACGAGAGGTGGGGTTCTGCTGTGCACCATAAAGCCGTGGTAACAGTCGGTGTGGTAAAAAGAAGGGAAGAGCAGGAGACGTCTTCCTTTTAATAGAATTATACTAGTACCAAGAAGAAGAATGACTGGGGGGATGGAGGCTACTGCGTTGTACTCATAGGGTTGTGCATGCTTGCTTTGCTCGATGAGATTAAGTGTTGTTAGTGATTTTGATTTTAGTGATTTTTGTTAGGAGACAATTGTTGTTAGTCAATTGTCCACTGTGTTTTTACAGGTGGTGATAATGAGGGACTATCAACATGTCAATGTAGTGGAGATGTACAAGAGCTACCTAGTGGGAGAGGAGCTCTGGGTGCTGATGGAGTTCCTGCAGGGAGGAGCCCTCACAGACATTGTGTCTCAGATCAGGTACGAAGCAAAATCTGAAACATCAACGCTTGTGTTCCCACCCGACAGGCAAGAGCAGCAGAGTGGAGATTTCTGGGAAGAATAGTTTCCCTCAGAGATCTTGTGATTGCAGTGCCCTGAAACTATTACAATTTATAACAGTCATCCATTTGAACTATGCGATAATACTTCTGATAATACTTCTAATAATGTAGAAGGGACCTCATTTACAGTACTGATCCTTTTAGATACCCACTATTCATCTACTTGATGACCTTCCCTGTAAAACACAGTACTCGTGAAAAGTATTGTTTACTATATCTGTTGTATTCTGGCCTGGAAGCTCATTGAATAAGTATTAAAGAGCATGCAGAAATAGTTTTCAGTGGTACAACCTTAGTGAGGTTGAATTTGTGGCTAACTCCTCTGGAGAAGTGCAGCAGAGCCTTGAGATCTGGACTCCTTCCCAAATTTCGTTGCCTAAAGATAGCAACTACTGGACACTCTCCTAAATTTGTTTTCTTATCCACACCACTTCATATTAATTAATGACCAAAGCATTCCTGTAGGGCAAAGAAGTTGTTCTCAAATGGCCTCTAGAGTCCCACTCACAAGGTGTTCTGCAGTTGCAGTTATGATGATTGTGTCTTACCCATGACCCTGGAGCACCCTCCTCCTGCTTCCGAGCAGTCCTGCGAGGCTGTGAGCTGGTGCCGGGAACGCCAATGAAAAGGCTGACCAAGAAAGTCTGTAGGATGAGCTTTCCTTTTTTGAAGATTCAGAATCTTAATTGGATTACAATTAGGTAGTATTGCTAACACTAATTGTATTTACTTTTTTTAATCATAGTATGCCTTTAATTCACTTACATGCTTTGACTAGCCTTTACTGATCCTGTGGTGGATTTAAGGCATATATCTTGCTCTGTTGGATTCTCTGTTTTGGATTTGCATCTGTGATGTGTTTGGGAGGCATAAAAAAGCATGTTGTCCTTTGTAGCCTCTACAGCCCCACCTGTAAGGAGTGTCTTGGAGACACTTCGATGGCCAGGCCCTCCAGCATTGAGTTCAGAGGCACATCTCAGGGTCTGAGAACCAAGGTTTCACTGTAAGTCATGTGCCTGCTCCTGGACAGGAAAAAGTCCTGAAGAGTGCTGAGTTACGGCCTTGCAGAGCCAATTGAAACTCTTGTAGCTCTTAGTGGGTATTAGAAGCAATAGAACTACAGATAAAAAAAAAAATATTCTGAAGAGGTTTATGGAGGGTCTGTGTAGTTTATATCCACCAGTGAGACTGAATTCCATTGTGGGACCTCAGCCTAGATTTGAGTTATTTTACAAAGCCTTCCTTTGAACCTTTTAATGAATGCTTGTTTTTCCACACAGTGGAAACAGGATCTGTTATAACCATAACATTTATCAAAAGTAAGCTGCAAGCCTTTATCAGTTTTTCACAGGGAGGAAAATACCCTCATTCCACTCATTAAACGTTTGCTGAAGGTGATAACTGATTTGCATCTCCGGGAGTGAGCTAATCCTCTAGTAATCTGTTTTACACTATGCAGTCACTTGACTGAAACCAAATTCCGTATGTGACAAGCTGAAAATATACCTCTTGAGCTCAGAAGTGTATCAGCTTTTCTTATAGCTCAAGCAGTATGAAATGAAAAGCACTGTTTCTAAATAGGTTAGGTTCTGTATTGGAGAAGTCCTTCTCCCGTTAGCGGTTCAATCATAATGGCGAAAGCAGCCCTCTGCCATCCTTCAGATATATTTGCCACCAGCATGGCACAGTGCAGCCACAACATGTGGTGTCCTGGTCAGATGGTCAGTTTGGTGAGTGAGATATGGAATACCAAACAAGCAATGGAAGTATAAATTTCGCAGCTGATGGTGCAACCTCCTTCATGAATGTGTAGAAATTGCTCTTATGTATTTATAAGGTAGTGGTGTGCTCTGCACAGTTCTGCCTTCTGAGTGCTCTCTTCTTCTCAGTCTCACTTGCAGACCTGGATTTGAGGAGTATCATTTCTATGTCCTCGACTGAGAGTTGTTTGAAACAACTGCTAGAGACAGGCTGAGAATCAAAAGTACTCAAATTGGGTACTTCAGCTATTCTTTGAAATACTTGAGAACGCTGTCACTGTCCCCAGTTACAAGAGATAATTTTCATTTCTACCATTTTCACTTACACTTGATCATGAAGGTTCTTGTGTTGGTATTCCAAACAGCAAGAGCTTCTAAAGATAAGGTTCTATGATTCTTGGTGCTTATACAGAGAAGCTGCTAAAATTCAGGAGTGTCTTCCCTGCTTGTAACCTGTGCTACCTTTGGTTAGGTGTAAGAGCATCCAAAGTGTCCAGCTGCATGAAACCTGTAAAGGATCCCTGTATTCTCTATTGAATTACGTGTTTAGATGCTTTCTGGCTAAAGTTGCACGTTATGCCTTGTGAACAATAGCTTTACTATATTTGCTTAAAAAAAAGCTGTCTCAACAGTTACTGTGGCACCTTGGCATGAAGAAGCAGTCTTGCCTATCAGAATTGCTTGAAACAGCATCTTGCAGAATGAATTTAGATGAAGATTTAAAATGCAATTTCTCTGTATTAGACTTATGAACACTTAAAATTGCTAACCCTCAAGAAAAAAATGTTTTCAACAGCAAAAGACAGTCATAGAAGAACAGTAAAAGTGAGATAGTAATGGTCATGGGGAACCAAAATGTGTAGCTGCAATTCAACTTCAAAATTGCACTGTGCCTTTAAAGAGGACCTGTGAATGAGTACTATCCACTGCCCAGTACAATGCAGTTAAACTCCTGTGTCTTTAATTTCAGGCTAAATGAAGAGCAGATTGCAACAGTGTGTGAATCAGTGCTGCAGGCTCTGTCATACCTTCACTCTCAGGGGGTCATTCACCGAGACATTAAGAGCGACTCCATTCTTTTGACGCTGGATGGAAGGGTGTGTTTCCTCAGCCAAATTGTTTCCTGCCTTCTGGTGCTGTAGCCTTAAGTTTGTCTCCTTATTTCCTTTCTGTTCACAATCTCTTGTTTGTACCTTGTCCTCTTGCTCCCTTTGTCTTCCTTGTCTTTGGTGTTTCCCTCCATGTTGTTTAAAAATTATTTTTAAGGTTGGTTGCTTTTCTCTTTGTACAGGTCAAACTCTCAGATTTTGGCTTCTGTGCTCAGATCAGTAAAGATGTACCTAAAAGAAAGTCCCTAGTAGGTACTCCCTACTGGATGGCTCCAGAAGTTATCGCAAGGATACCATACACTACCGAGGTAAGGGACCACCTCCCTAATATCAGGAGAGGTAGTAAGTAATGTTCTGAAGTGTCACAAGAAAATAACTCTTGGCTTTTCTAGGAGGAGCCTCTAGAGTCTATTTAAAATACAAATACAACTATGATTACAGATTTGATTGTGATGATATCAATATTTCCTAAACCAGTAGAAAAACAGGTTGTTCTGCTTCCGGGAACAAGGTGTAAACTTACTCTATTCTTATACCTGAAGCTTGGCATAGGCTTGTATCTGCAGTGGTGTGGACAGATGTTAGCAAGGAGCAGCTTGTGACATGATATGGATCTGTGCCATAAGGGGAGGGAAGGAGAGGAGCACAGATGGGAGCTCTGAAGTTATGTGCAGGTGGCAGCAGGCTGATGAGTTTTGTTTGCTTGTGCTGCACCTGGTTGGTTGGTAGTTACTTGCAGACCTTTGCATGTTGCAACACCAGCGTGGCTCAGTCCTAGGTGGAAAGCTGTCTTTGTTAAACCACGGTAAGGAGTCCAATAGCATCAAGTGGGTTAATGTTTTACTCTCTTGGTAACGTTTGTCATGGGTGGGGTGTTGTAGTCTTTGTGAAAGCAACAAAGCAAGGACCTGTTGCTCTGAACTGTGTGTATTGATGTGACATTGGCTCCCACAGGTGGATATCTGGTCTCTGGGGATCATGGTGATAGAGATGGTGGATGGAGAACCCCCCTATTTTAGTGATTCTCCAGTCCAGGCAATGAAGAGACTCCGTGACAGTCCTCCTCCCAAACTGAAAAACTTCCACAGGGTGAGCATACTGGCAAACACTCATAAACCTGATGATTATCATGGGGAAACATCCGTATCAACCGTTCCCGGTAAAGCTGGCTGTGAAAGTGATCTTGCTAGGACATGTTTCCTGGGGAACTTCTTTGGCCCTGGTACCTCAGTGGATGCAAGCTGCTGCTGACAGCTAGTGGCTAGTATGGGAAATAGCCCTAATGATGTAAGGTCACTTGGGCATAAACCTGATAATGCGAATCAAAGCTGCTTCAGGTCGACCCAACAGTTAATATCTTGCTGATGTCGACAGAGTAGCTCATCTTCTAGGGAAGCAAATAGGAGGATCCTCTTGAGAGCTTCTGGCTTCGCCGTTTTCAGGGCTGCAAAGACTGCATTATGGTCAGAGCAGGAGAGCTCAGTACAGACAGTAGCTCATGGAGACACTGCAGCTGCTTTGAAGATGAAATCAGCTTCATAGTTTCTTATGAAAAAGTTGCAGTGACATAAGAAATACAGTGATTACCTTTTAGTCACCACTTAGAGCTGTCCTCCTTTCATTTCAGTCCAAGCCTCTGAGATCAAATAGCTTCTGCAGCATTCTGAGCTATCCGGCCTTTCCAATTAATCAGAATATCTGCAGCTGCTAAAGCTGAATTATTTAACAGAGTAGACTGCTGAACTAACAGCATACACTCAAACATCAACAGCTGCTCTTTCCTCTTTGCCTTTGCAACACTAATTAAAATTTCAAGGTCACATTCTAGACCCAGTGCTTGTACTCCTTAGGAGTGTAAAGCCAGTTCTGTTTTGGATCGCACACCTTGCTTGGTGAGATGACCCTGCCACGGGCTGTGAAAGCCAGAGCCATTTATAGTCTTGCTCTGCTCCACTTTGTCCTGGGAAGCAAACTGGCTTACAGCAGATCTCTGGATTGCCAGGCCAGTGGCCATCCTCCCATCTCCCTGCTGTCTGAGTGGAGCTCAGCGCCTGCTGTGGATCCAGCCCTCCATTCTGATTACAGTTCATGGCTCGCTGGGGTCAATTACTGTAGCACTGGGTGCAACAGGTTAAACGGACGCCACCTCTGCTGCTTTTCTAAAGCATAACTAGATTTATTGACAGAGTGATAAAGGCTGGATCCTGGCACTCGTACTTAGCTATGTTGTGCCTTCTCCCTCTAGCAGTCACAGTGAAGTCGTTCAATGTGCTCATGAAATAAGCAGTAGCTCAGTGTGAGCAGTACTTCATGATCTACTTCTAAGTTAACCAGAGCTGGGAAAATGCCCCCAGTCTAAAATGGATGTAATTAGCGGCAGTAAAATAAATAAATATATACCAAGTTCATTTTTTATTCAGTTTTAATGATGCAGAGGATTACCACCAGCAAGAGATGCTTTAAATGGTTCTTAGGTCTGGCTACTCAACAGGCTTTTACACATCTTTCAAAGGACCAACCTGCTGAGGTCATTTAGGTTTTTGATACACTGTTCTGCAGTTTCTTCATCTTCTTGTATCAGCAGCATCAGGTTTCCAGACTCTCAAAGCCTATTTGGGAATCCTATTTAACTACTTTTTCCACAATCTGTGGCCAGTAGAAGAATGAATTGATCAACCCTTCACACCCAAAGTGAAGTGCCTCGGGTAACAGGAATTCTGTTGAATTTTTGAGCTGAAATGCAGAAAAGATTGAATAACAAAATGGGAAACAAAATTAATTTAGATGGAAGGATGTGGCAGGCAGTCTTGTCTTAATTTGCTGTGCCCCATTAAAAAGAAAACAACCTGTGTAAATGTGCCTTCTGGTGACAGACAGTTACTACTGTAGCACCAAAAGCATGCTCTCTCATGTTCCGTTTCTGTGCAAAAGCAAGGTTACAAAGTTGAAATGTACAGGATCCTTTTTAACCAAACCTACCTCAGCAACCTGTTGTCGCATGAACTGTTGCCTGGTTTCTTTACGGGGTTGACTTGGTTGGTTGCTTTTTCACAGACCTCCCCAGTTCTGAGAGACTTCTTGGAAAGGATGTTGACACGGGATCCGCTAGAAAGAGCAACGGCACAAGAGCTTCTGGATCACCCATTTTTGCTCCAGACAGGACTTCCAGAGTGCCTGGTTCCCCTTATCCAACAATACAGAAAGCGTACCTCTACCTGCTGACTTTACATAAGGGGAAATGCTAGGAAAAAGTAACGTTTATTTAAAAAAAAAAAAAAATAAAAAAAAAAAAAAAAATCAAGAGACCAGGTAGTTTCGTCCTGTGAATGGTGCTTGGAACTTGTCAGCAATCTTTTTAGAGGATGAATGTGAATACTGTCCTTGCATTCTCAGCCTTTTGTGGCTTCTCTTTTGCTGAAGACAATCAATACATACTAGATCCAAATAAGACCAAGTATGTCTCAAGACTAAAGCAGGTGTTTCATGACTTGTGGATCGCTTCTTCTGAAGAATGGCATTTTAAAGCAGAGTTGAAGTTGCGTATCTGAATGTCTGCGAGTTCCTGCAAACCTTGGCTGCTGACTGCTGAACTGGAATGATATTTCCCAATTAGAAATGTGATCTTTGTTTCCTTAGTTATACACTGGAGTCTTGAGCTGACTCAAATGTACATTTTGGGGCACAGACCCCTTTAAACTCTCAATGCACAAAGACTTGACAATTTTTTCCTCTGAGACTTTTTCACACATGATTTTAATTTCCTTCAGTTAAATGTGGACCTAGAAAACTGTACATATTTACCTAGGGAGCAGATGTGATATGTATATATTTGTTTCTAAATGGCTCTCTTGCATCAACATGCTTCTCCTTTGCTGAGGAATATGTATGGTTTAGTGGTCAATCTTGAATCCATTTCATGATCTTAAACTTTTGGAGGGGGAAACCCTTGGATACAGGCCTCAAAACAGACTCAGTGAAGACGGGTGTTCTTGCCACCAGGATCTTGCGGGTGAAAATGCACAATATGCAACTCCTCCATTGCTGGTTGGAATGGAGAGTCTGTGAAAGCTTGTTCCCGGGTTTGGTTTCCAGGCGCCTGCCTTTCCGAGTCCTTTCTCCCAAGAGAGGCTGAGAAATGCTGCCCTGAGACAGTTGTTGGGTAGCACTTTGAGGATGCTCTAGGAGACTGAATGAAAAAGTTTCAGCTGTCCTGCATATCGCAGGAGAGATTTTTGTGTTCATGTGAGGCGGTTTGTGGAGCCTCTATCTCCTCTGCTTGCTATTGCAGAACATCGGGAGAAGAGAAACTTTTGATGTATGTTTTGTTATTGGTATGCCCTTGCCCACCATCCCTTTGCTGATACATTTGGAAAGTTACTGGTTGTCTAAACAGCTCTTTCAGTGATTTTAAAATAGATTTAGGTATTTTGTATGATAGACTTTCTGATCAGTGAGATAGTCAAGGTAATTGGACTCTAGGTCAGGATGTAACATTGTACAGTAATGGTGCGTATTGTTGTGAGGTCTCAAGAATATAATCTTACATGTGGAACTGGGATCCTGTTTTGAAACTCCAGATACAAATTTATTGGAATTTAAGTTATTCTTGGGACAGCCCTACTGTCTCAGAAACTAACCTCATAATTGCATTTTCTTCAGAAGATGTTAATAATCCCTATCCTCTGCTATTTACTCCAGTTACAGATCCTGCTTCAAAATTGAAGCCACAGTTGATTACTTGAAGTAATTTGGGATGGAATTCATCTGCACTGATGCCAGCCATCTAAATGGTGGGCACCCAGCCTGCGAAGCATATAGGTTGGCTCTGTAGACCAAGGTGAGAGGAACACCTCCAGAGGGTGGTTCATCTCCGTTACTCAGATGCCTGCTGAAGGATGAAATCGCTCTCTCTCGATACCACTCTGCCTGTGGCCAGTAGAGGGATCGTGGGTGGTTTGCCTAGACTGGATGTCTAAGTTTGGGGCTGATGAAGTTGGCTGAAATGAATTCATTTAGCTCCTCCTTAGCTGCACTGGAAAATTTTTGATGTAAAATGTTTCTGTATTCCAGATATACTGCTTTTTTTTACGCAAAAGAGCAGGGCTTTGAAAAGATTTATAATTTGAAACAAATGATCCTGCTCGTCTGTAGTTGTGAATCCTTTGCACTTGTGTTTTAAATTAAAGTAGATCTTGATTTATTCATAAGCCTGTGGCGGTGCTGAGGTGCTTTAAAATGTGTCTGTAGTTCAGAGAGTAAGGGAAGTGTGAACCTTGAAGTCCGGTCTAACTTACCTGGTCTGTGGCTATGTGGCTTTTAAAACAAGGGACTATAGCAGAAGCCCGGATCCTGACACAAATGTTTCTTGGGGACAGGGATGATGGGTTTAACTTTTAACACCATTTTATACTTTGGCCCAAGTCTGACTAAACACAGTGAAGGAAGGCCTTGAAAGATTGCATTCAAGTATCTTATAAAATTGTAAAAACTCATTATCCTATTTGTGAAGGATGCAGAAAGTATCCATCTTCCTGTCCAACATAGATTTAAATATCTGATTCTTGTGTTTCTCTCTTTACAGTTCATGCATGGCATATCACCAATTAATTGCTCCATTACTTAGATGAGTGTGGAATCAAATATAAATCCTAAGACAAACCTAGATTAGTTAAAAGATTGAAGCTCTGTCTCCAGGGCCAACACCTCCTTCCCCAGGAACCAGGCAGCCAGTCAGGAGAATTATGATAAGCAGAGCAGGTTTGTAATTTGCATTGCAGTAGTATTCAGGAGCGAGATTTCTTGTATGCTAAGTGATACCTAAGTATATAGCAAAATGTAGCCTCTTCTCTGAAGAGCTCATAGCCTACTCAGTGGGTAATTATGCTTTGAGATGTTATTTTCTCTGAATATCGTTTCGTATATGCTTTCAACAAGGTTACACTTACGTCTAAGGGTTTTCTGTTGTTTTGTGTCATGTTTCACCTCAATCATTCCCTTTTATTTTTCCTTCCTGTCAGCCTTGCTGGTATCGAGTATTTCCATGCTGCCACAGCCCTGGCAATCAGCACATAGTAGGCCTTTGAAGATGGCAGGCTGAATTTATATGCACATTTGCTGAATCAAACAGGGAGTCTGTGACTGCTGTCATCTCCCAATTGCGCTTGTTTATATATAATGATGCCTGTCCTCCTCAAACAGGACTCTGTGCTATCGAATGCAGCAGCTTATTATCCCATTTATTTCAGAATGGGACGAGTCTTTCTCTAGAGGCCCCTGTCTTTTAACCAGTGATTACAGAAGGACCCTAGATCCAGTGAGGCTCCCAACTTCTAAAATTGTTCAGTCTGGTGAGAAGAATCCTAGGGTTCCCCCTGTAGCAAGCATTTTGCTGTGCCCTAGTCCTAGTCTATAAATGGGGATAATAATAATAATTAGTGAATCTTGACCGTGTGGGGATATGTGTGGGGCATATGTGTGTCTCTAAAATACAGTGGCTACTGTGCAGCAATTCCTTCTGTCGCAGCAATGGTCATGTCAGCACTATATCTTTATTACGGAGGTAGAAGATAATTTTAGATCATTCAGTACAAATTGAGCTCTCAACAGGATACAGTTTGTAGGAATATCTAGAGCAGCTTGCAGTATGCAGAGTGGCCACTGAATATTTGAAGGCAAAGTTTCCTGTAATTGCAGGAAAGGGAGCAGAGAAAACTGCCTTTACACACTGTCCATTCTTCAATTAAAAATTGGGACATCATAGTTGTGCAAACTGGAAGGAAATGAGTTACTGTTGCTTACAAAGGAGGAGAGGATGGCCAGGCATTTGTTTGGAGCTGCAAAGAGACATCAAAGACTTCTAGGTCCCTGACTGCCTAGGGAAATGATGATAGAAATAAAGCTAAAGCATCCAGCTACACGCATTTTCTGGCTATTTGCTTCTCAATGTTTGGTTGACAGCATCATATTCATAGGGATCTGCATCTATTCACCACAGCAAACTGATTTGCTTTAGCAATGACCTTCAGGCTTTTACTCGTGTCTGTAAAGTGCTCGGAAAACGTGAAGGGCATGATGATAACAAAGGTGCTAATAGCGAGCCAGCCTGCTGAGGAGAGCTGCGCTCGCCCTAACTTTCCCACTACCACCAGTTCCCACTGAATAGAGAAGAGACAGCAAGGGGAAGCTTTCCACCGGGGTGGGCTTCTCATCTTAAAGTGTGTGCCATCCTAGCCTTTTAGGTTTTTTTTCTTTTTTTCCTAAACGTCAGTGCTGAATTCTCATTAGGGAAGCTGCCTGCAAAGGTGTTGGCCAAGGGTGGAGTTCGACTGCTGTGTCTTTTGTTAGTATTGCTCTTGTTTTAGAGAGTCCCTGTGCTGATCCTTCAGGTATAGTGTCTTCTGTTTGTATCCCTTGTTGTGGTTGGAGTCCTCCTTTGCTTAGGGATCCCCATTATTTTATTTTTTAAGAATATAGTACAAAGATTGGGCTCCTGAAAATAAGTGTTTTGGGCAAGAGAATTTAGTGGTAGAGAATGAGATTTAGAATATGCCACATAAAAGACGAAAATGTGGAAAGAATCTAAGATTGTGCCTCAATCTGCTGCTGTTCAGTGTCTGACCAGGTACTACTGTCTTAATTACCACTGAATTTGGTTTCTGTATGTAACAGCCTCATTACAGAGACCTATCTGATCCAACTACCGTATCGCCCTGTGGTCAGCAAGTATCCTATGGTAAGCAAAAACACAGGCAGGGCTCCCCAGCCATATGAAGAAATCTTCAAGGATGTCTGGATCCTGTGGGAAGAAATAGTGCTGGAAGATCAGAAGGTGGCTTTTCTCCTCTGGAGTACGTAAGTAGCCAAATGCTGGTGTGACTCTGTGAGCTGTTGTGCTGCTGGAGGGGTGGTCAGAATTCATCATGTGTTGTGTGAAACCTCTGCAGTAACATTTGTTTTAGTGCCTTTATGTTACTTTTGTCCATTTCTCATCTTCCAGAAATTTCATCACGTTTTGGGTAGAGGCAGTATTCTGTCTAGAGCAGCACCGGCACGCCTGGCCTCTGAGGCATGAAGACTGCTTCACGTCAGTGGGGAAAGGTGTTGATGCAGAATGCGGTCTGTACTTCATCCGAGATGTGGCTTTGCTTACAGTTAGTGATTCTTCTGTATACACTCTGAAAAGTACATTTAGAAGATTTTTTTTTTAGCACTGAGATGTAATCTGCGTAAAACATTCCACCTGTTTTTCATGAAATCCTGCATAAATCACCTGATAGAGCTGTGCCAGTGCTTTGTTTAATAACAGAAGGGTTGCACAATAGAAACTGTGATGTGGTGTAAGGGTACAAGTCATCATGGTGTGTTTTCTTCCTCAGGCTTCAAACGGCAGAGGCTATTAATAACACGAATCCAAACTGCTGAAGTTAAGTTTTCTTACATATGTGTCATAGTGTAGCTGAGCTATGATTGTTTTTTTGAAATGTCTACACCTTCAAAAAAGCCTCAAGAAGGGCATTTTACTCTGGCCTTGTTTCAGCCCTTGCTTTGGCCAAGCAGTTTATGTTGTTCAAAGGCTGTCGGAGAACTGATGCTCTGCTTGGAGATGATGTCAAAAAGGTTAGAAGAGGAGAGTGCTGGGTTCAGCCTGCTGTATTGACTTCAAAATGCTCGCAGGCAGTACGAGAGCTCTCACTGAGGGTGTTGATGAAGAGTTGGTGCGATGCAGTAACGGGAGGTCTCTAGGCTGGAAAGCGGAGCAATTGGGGAATTCTGACAGGCAGCGCTGGGTAAGTTGGCGCAGCTGGAGGGAGGGGGCTGTGGCGGAGGCATCCCTCCTTACAAGGGCTGCAGCTTGCCCCAGTGCTGAAGGTGGGGAGCAGCCTCTAAAGCGAGACTGAGCTTGCCCGACCTGGCTTAGAGCCTTTGTCCTGTCGTGTGCTGTATGGAGGAAGAGAGCGCGTCCTTCCCCTGTTACTGCAGCTGCCACTGGGGCTGTCCCTGTGAAACATGTTCTTTAGGTGGCGATGTCACGGGGGAGAGGAGTGAAAACTTCCACCAACTCAGGCCCTGCTGTTCTGCCTGGCTTTACGTGTCTGTCTCTGCAACATGGGTTTATTCTGTTGGGTTCATTCGCTATAAGGGTTTGAAGGAAAAAAGTAACCCCTGGTGCTTTGGCAATGTGCATGGAGAGGGGGGCACCCCATGTCCACCTTTTGGTCTGAGCTAGGTGTCCGAGTTCCCTCCAGAGAGAGATGGGATGAATTGTCCTTTAAAATAACCTCTAAAAAGCAGGGGGCTAATGAACACAGGCTCCAGTATGGAACTGCCAAAACTGCAAGCTGGTTCAAGTCAAAATATTAAACTGCTTCCTGGCTGCAGTTCTACCTTGCTGTGCTGTTTGTCATCTTTTCTTTGAAGGCCCTCAAACTTCACAGCATGAGTAAGACTTCAGGGATGGAGGCTGTTCTATAAACCAACAAAATTGATCTAACTGGAGTAATATTTTACTGCTTCCTGAAATAAAGCTTCAGTCCCGGAACAGCGAAGGCAACTGCTCTCAGCAGAAGGAAATGGCCATTAATAACATATATCCACGCCAGAGCTCCACTGTACCAACCAGCCGTCAGGACGAGCTAGGAAGGGAACCGAGCTCACGTTGTGGTACCCTGGCACTGCGTGGCCAGAGTTTTGTGACTCTGTTGCTGCCCACAACAGAAAGGGTTCTGCACTGGGCCCGGTCTGTCCTGGGAGATGCTTCTGTGGGCGCTTGGAGCCAGCGAGCGGCCACGGGGTTGTGCTGTGAGAGCGTGAGGGGCGAGCGTGCCGTGGGGTGGGAGAGAACCAGCTGCAAACGTAAGCCCTTGTGCTGCCCTCCTGGCGTGCCTGTGAAGGACCTTTCTGTCTCTAGGCAGCCCCTTTGCTGGGCTGAACTCAGACCGAGCCAACGGGAGGAGTGTGAACTCACCAAAAAAAACTCTTCTGACCTGCGCTTGTGAGGAGGAGGAGGAAGAGGAGGAGGGAGGAGGAGGCCACTGTATTAGAGTGAGGCAAGGTTGCCTGTAACGGGATCAGGAGCGGTATGTGGCCTGTGAGTAATTTGCTTTGCTACATTTGGTTATTAAGTACGATAAGGAATGGAATGAACTGTGCAGAGGAGAATGTGTGAGAAGGATATTATGTTTAAAAAAAACCCACCTCACTGCATATTTAATAACTGAAGAAGTTGAATTTGAGAACTGTGAGCACAGATGGCAGAAAACTCGTGGGGACCTGATGTCTCTATTAACATCTGCGTACATTGGGCAACATTTGGGACTTGCTCCCATATCCACTAACTGCAATTTAAAAAAAGGTGATCCAATTTTTTAAGAAATGCAATGTTTTATTTTTTTTAGAAAATAAATAAGTCAGAAATTCACAATACATAATTTCAGTAATCTGTTAACATGGCAGGAGAGGTACGGTCTCTTCTTGGATGTCAGACCAGGCTTGGAACATCTTGTCTCTCATACCTACTTGAGTTGTTTGTTGGTTTTGTTGTTGGTTTTTTCTTTTTTTTTTAATAGCAGCACTTCATAATGCGTTTATCAATGCAGTTTCTAGGTGTAACTGTTCTTGTATAGCAACCACTGCATGCTGTAAGTTTGCCGTGACTGAGCTCACTTTTCCAGAGAAGACAGAAACCTGAAGAGCAAGTTGAGGGGTGAGTGGGGCCTTTATTAGATTATGCTGCAGTGTGGCACTTAAAATTTTGGGGAGAGGTGAGAGACTCTTCCTCCAGTCAGGAACATCTCTGCTAGTATTGTCTCAAATTAAGGGCAAAGGTTTTAATAACAAGAGGATGGAAGAAGCTCCTTTTTTAGACCATGGTCTCACCCCTTTCCCTTCTACGGCTGGGTTTAAAGACACTCTACCCTCTGCGGGTCTGTAAGGTAGCCATTAAAGGGGGCTTGAATGGCCAAATAAATACACTGAGGGTTTCATCAGCGCAAGGTTCTCTAGGCTGCTGGTGCTAAGACTTGCAGTAGTCACAGATCTGCTCAATTGCAGGTTGAGGTTTGGGGGGTCCTGTCCCCCCCATTTCTCTTCAGCAGTGTTTAGGGGTTTTTTTTTTGTTGTTTCCTGTTGTTTCCTTGAACAACTGGAAGATTTGACCTACAGTATCTTAAGATAAGCATTTGTTACAAAATAGTTGCAGTTCTCGTTTTCTTTTGTATCCCTAAGTGTATCTTCTTCCACCTCTTTTAATTAAGTCTTGCTATTTACAGATGTATGACTGGGGAGGGTTGACTCTTTTTTTTTGGGGGGTGGGGGAGTGTCAGGTCAGTCCCCCCTCCGCTTGTGACATCTGGGGACCACAAGTGCCTAATTTCGCAGGGTCCCTGTGACCTGGTGCAAGTATACGTTGGCAGGCTAAACTCCAATTCTTGGGCTAATGTTATTTCAGGACGTGATATGAGGAAGGCCAGGATGTGGCTGCTCTCTACTGAATTATTGCTATTTCCTGCTTTTTTAGCAAAACTCTGTCTTAAATGATGCTAGGAAAAGAGTTGCACTGTATGTTTCCAGTTCCTTCCTTCTGGATGAGTGAGCACTTGCTGTGTCAAAGCTGTTCAGTGCAAAGGTCATAAAACAGGTGAGA
Source organism: Fulmarus glacialis (assembly GCF_000690835.1). Classification (NCBI taxonomy): domain Eukaryota; kingdom Metazoa; phylum Chordata; class Aves; order Procellariiformes; family Procellariidae; genus Fulmarus; species Fulmarus glacialis. Next base: position 43,497 of record NW_009232626.1, read on the forward strand.
GAAAGTATGTGTGGAAGCAGGGGGCATTGATGCAAGTTCTGCATTCACAAAGTAAGGCTTTGCCTGTCCTGGAGAGTGGAAGTGTAAAGATGGTGAAGAGGAACCTGCCCTTTTTCTGTTGCAAGACAAGACCAAGATGCTGGGTACCGGGGCCTCCAAGTGTTCTGCGGGGAGGTTTTGTGTTAGTGAAAACAGACAGCAGCACATATGTGCTAGGGCTAAAAAAGGCTGAGGACCATTTGCCCTCCAAAGTCATATGGGCAGGCAATTTTCATTAGCGTTAGGCCGTGGAATGAGACTGATCTGTTATGTCACCAAAGCGGGGGGCTGCTGTTAGTTACAGGTGGACATACTTCATGAAGAAATGGGACATGACTTAACCCTTTGAGGGAAGATGTGTGCCATACTCCTGCAAAGGGAGCGCAAACAGCAGGAGTAGCATGTGTAGTCTTCTTCCCAAGGTCCTAAAGAACATGGATATTTGAGGAGTGTTGTTTTCCCAGCAGCAAGGAACAGATTCTACAGATCACTGCTGAGCCCTCTGTTGTTATTAACTGGGATGGCAGCATGTAAAAGAAGCTCCAGAGAACTGCTTTCTGCTACTTGAATGGGTAATTCAATGTGTTTTCTTATGAGCCATACTCAGCTTTCTGTGTAAGGGAATCTTACAGGCAATATAACTGGATGCCTCTTTATTTGAGCAACAAAACTATTTTCAAACAGTTTAGAAATTTTGTTAACTGCCCTTATCCTCAGCCCATAATATGGACCTAATTTAGCTTCATGAGAAAAAGTTTCAGTGAAGCTCTAAAAATGTCAAATTGCTGTAGACTGCAAAGTGTTTTTGTGGTAGGCTAGAACAAATGATGAGGCTCTTAGACTCCTCATAGTATGCCTTACAATTGTCCAAGGAGCCTGCTCACGACTGGCAGAGTCTTCAGGAGATATGGATCCAGACCTGAGAACTTGCCTGAAGGCCTGTGAGAGTCAAAGTTAGAATTAGGAGGAGGAATCAGCCTCTGGGAATAAGGGGATGTTAGAAAGAAAGAAAGAAGAAAAGCTACAGTTCTGGTAATGCACATTGCCACAGAAGGAAATGCTGGTTGTGTGGATACCAATGTACTGAAAATGTCCTCATCTGACTCGGGGGGGGGAGGACACCAATTAAAAAGCCAACAGTGGCTGTGTAAGGAAGTGGTATGCTGACAAAAAATGGTATGAGGTTCTATCAGACTGACCTTTCCTCCTATAAGCAGAGGCTGTGTCTACATCAGCAGGTAGTGTTGCCAGAGGGAATGGCACTTCAGAAGACAACAGGTTTTGCTGAGCACCTGCCACCCACGCTTACGTGTATTTCAGGAGGCTTTATTCTGGGCTAGCTCTCAGCTGGTTGGAGCATATTAGGTGGGCTACTGGAGAGCGTCTCTCACAGTTAAATTTTGTTTAAAGGGATCTAGCTCCGAGACCACGCTGATGTGAAGAAATGCATGTGATGAATGATGAGGGAACTTACTCTACAAATGGAAGTCTGAATCCAGATTAAAATATTAATGTAGATGCTGCTGTGAATGCCAACAACTGGCTTGTCTTCAGCAACAGGCCCTTTCACGCTGCTTAAATACCTTAGTGCCAAGCTGTGGAAGACAGAGAGTGAAGCACTCTCTGAAGGGTGATCTCTTCAGACTACTTCCAATATCTAGGATAATGAAGTAGTGAATTCCTGAAGGATTTCAGGAGTTCCCCAGAGTGGAAACGGATAGTAGTTTGTCAAACTGGTCTTTAACTTCACTATATACCTCCATAAACCTTCCTGAAGTGGAACGGTAAGTAAGGGAAGCATCTCTCACAATATGCTTTCTTCAATCTCGACATCTGTTCCAGCTCCTGGGGGCTCACGCATGGCTATTGTAAGCCTTGACACCTCTGCCGCAGGGATCTTTTCTTCCAGTTGTTCTGTAGAGCCTTGTTCTCCCTCAGGAATTCTTGGAACTGCTTCCTTCTGAGTCTCTGGCTTTCCAGGAAAGCCTGCTTTTGCATAGTTCTTCACCATCTCCTGCACCTCCATATTCAGACTTTTCAATTTCTCCTCATACTCTGCCAGTGCCTCCTGCTGGAGCTGCAAGCAGAGACCTCAAATCATTCTCCAAACAGGCTGAGAATGGTACAAAAACCTGCTCTGAGAGAGACCAATATGATGAGATGTTAGCACTTCATAATTTTGGTCTCAACCCTATATTGAATGATTTGTCTCCATCCCCCAGGCAATCTTTGGATTCCCTGAAGATGAAAGCGGGGAGGATTGCTGATTTACCTTATTCTGATTTGCACCACAGTTTGATGAATTGAGACTGCATGTTCACTGCACATCAACCCTGAAAGAGCATGAATGCATTTTGTGTGTTTTGAGAGTTTGAGGAGCTCAGGGATGAGACTCATCTCTTCTAAAGATGCACTTCCATCACACTTTAAATTTAGGGGGTTTTGTATTGTCGGATGAATGCTAGTGCTGGCAGAGGGAGCGTAGGAGTGCAGCACCTCTGACTTAGATCTGTGTAGGCTCCTGTAGAACCACCTTCTAAGTCATTCATTTTCTCAGCATACTGAGGAGCGGGCAGCTGAAGTGTGTGTGTGGAGGATGAGTGTAGCATTAATTAAAGAATGCGCAAGGAAGACTGATCCCCTCTAGTATTTTGGGTTTACGGTACTGAGTACAGCATTGACCCTGAGCTTCATTGTTGCCTTTACCTGGCTTTCTTTCTCCTTGATTGTTCTCAGATTATCTGCCTGCTTCTCTTCCAGTTTCTGCTGATACCTGGCTGTCTTCTCTGTCACCTTTAAAAAGAACAAATAAAAAAAACCCTCAAATTTTAAGTTTTCATAAACAAATGCTTTAGCCATCCCAAGTTTATAACAGCAAGACACAGAGTTACAGAGCACATGCTGCAGTATCTCACTCATTCCCAATTCTGAACAATTTCTGCTGGCTCTGAGTTATTTGTGTAGTACTCCAGACTCTGCACTCCTGCACTAGGGAAGCATTGCGAGAGTGTGCGCGCATGCACACGGGGTCTGCTCAACAAGGGGATGGGTCTCTGAAGGGCAAAGATGAGATCCTTAGGGTCTTCTCCCCTTCTGCAAAATTTTGCACATTATTAAATAGATGTGGGGTTACACTGCTCGTTAGTTGTGCTTCAAAAAAATCCCTGAATTAGAAATGCAAGATATCCTGGACAGCTCTGTTGCACTGCATCTCTGAGCAGGTGGGAGGACCGACTAGACCCTTATGGACCTGTGGGATTTTAGCAAGGGTAAGAGATTTTAGTAGCTGTCTTCAGCTGCACTTTGGCTGTCTGAATTACACGCTCAGAGCCCGCAGCGCAGTAGCAATTTAACGGGATTTAAATGTCTCAGAGAACTCACACTCTGTCTGTGCGACATGCTGATGGTGTGTATGAGACACCCCCACTTTGCAGAAAACAGATGCTGTGGCAGACTGTCACAGGAGGACTTACCAGTTTGATTGTTTGCACCACTTCCTGAATGTGAGAGTTATTAATTTCTTTCTTCAACCTTTAAAGAAAGGAAATCCATCTGTTATCTTTATATAAAACCTGTTCATCAATTCTGATAAAGTGCCACACAGTAAGACAGGACTGCTAGTGCCCACACAGAAAGACAGGTGTGTTACTCTCATAGTGTCCTCCCACATTGAGGGCTTGCTGTAATTTTAGGAAAAGCAAATAAAACATCATTCAAATTTGACTGAGACATAAGCCAAATAATTGGATGCAAAATTCTATTTTTTTCAGTTTAACAGACCTTAAAGCACCTTGCTATGAGCCAGAAGCAAAGGAGGTAGCGTACCCTTTTCTGTACCCTTGAATACGTGAAGCTCTTACAACTGATTCATATCATGCAGTACTTGAATACACAGGTTCAATAGCAGAGTATTATTTTTATAACAAGAAATGGGAAGGAAGGCTGCAGCCATTATATGCCTAAACACAACCTCTTACCTGAGGTGGCTGCTGAAACCGATTACATACAGAGTCTAGAGAGGCTGGGGAAGACCTTTGATACTAGGGGAGATAAATACTCACCAAGGCATGAGGGTAGGCAGGAAGCATTTGGAAGTGCTCTTACGCATCAGCTGGTGACTGGAAGGTGTGTCGTCATGTCAGCAAGAAGCTTACATGTCTCGTAAGAGACCCAAAGAGACCAGTGCATGGGAGGCTTGTCTTCCAGGTACGATTTCTCCATCTGTAATGACTTCCCCCTGCACTTCCATATGAGCTCCTACTCCCTGCGGCAGGGCAGGGGGCATTTCTAAGGCACTAATCCTCTCAGGCTATTCAGAAGTCCAGTAAGTGAAACCAATCTTGCTGACTGCCTTATACAAAAAAAATTAAGCCTACGGAGAAAACTCCGGAAGTCACTGTCAGCAGTGACTGCAGGAATGACGTTATCACTACAGCTAGGGAGCAGATGTTTGGCTTCACTGCCTATATGCCTGTGTACTGGAATGCAATGCAGAAAAAATGCTAAGCCAGGAGCGAGGGCAGGCCAGCACACCTTCCCTGACCCCTAGAGCCCTGCCACTACATGTTTGGCTGCTTTAAAAAGGTTCCCTGTTGGTAACAGACTGTGGTGTAGTGCTGTTCCCTTCCTGGAGCAGGACAGCTGGTGTCTGCATAGACAAAGCCCAGTATCATCTACCCCAGTACCTCTCCTGAGCAGCCTTGTCACTAGTATTCCTCATCATGGTTTGGATTCGGTCCACTCTCTTTGCCTCCAGCTTCTTCTTAATGTCTTTGATATTGCTGTGGAGAGAAAAGAGTGCTGTGAGAGACAGGACTGATTACAAGCCCCATAGACTGAAGCAGCCCTCTGCATTTGCTCTCTAGAGTGCTCTACTGTCCAGAAAAGCAAAGTTTGAGTGATTGTGCAACAGAAAGCCCTAAGTCTTAAGAATATTTTAAGTCCTGTAACTTTTTCTTTTTTTTTTTAAAGGGAGTCATAACAAAGGGACAGGAGAAAACACATGTTATATAATTAGGTTGTATTGTATATCTACATTGCGTTCCTCTCGAGCAGCAGGAGACTTGCTGAAAGTACTTACCTTGCTAAATTTAAAAAAAAAAAGAAAAAAAAGAAGGGAAAAAAAGGAAAGAAGGAACTACATGTCTGTATAGCAGACCTAAAAAGAAGACCTGAAGCAAGCAGAAAGGCACATAAACTATGGGATGTGACTTGCAAAGCAGAAACCATAAACACTTAAAAGGCATTTGATCAACCAGTAGGAAAGATGAAAAGAACAAAACCTGGAAAACCTAAGATCTGTGCCCCTGACTGAGGCATATATGGCCATGAAAAATGCTAACTGCAGGCCAGAGAATGTGACAAGATAGATGGAGGAAGATGCATCAGGGCATAAGAGGCCACTGATACACCACTAGTACCTCATCTTGGCCATCCATGTGCAAAATGATTACAACAGGACAGCTGCTAAGGGGGACATAAGAATGGCCATCGGATTGTGGCCCATCAGTCTGGTGGCCTGCCTCCAACAGTGGAAGGAGCATATGATTAAGAGAAATGTAAGAGAACAAGTGTAGGGTAATTTTTCCCTCCTCCACCTTCCCAGTTTCCAGTCTGTCCTCCAGCTTCTAAGCATTTATCTCCCATGAACGTCCCTCATACCTTGGAGTTTAGCTCTACTTTTGGACTTCATAGCTGCTTGCTCTGAGAGGAAAAGAATTCAATTTATATGCTGTGTGACACAAATTCTCCCTGAGAACTTCACTGGGTGCTCCACATTTCTTCTCTTATGAGAAACAGTGAGTAACCACTTCCCTATTCTTCTTCTCCATACCATTCATGATTTTACATACTTCTGTCACATCCCCCTCAATCATCTGTTCTCCAAGCTGAGTCCTATTTAATTTCTTTTTGTGCAGAAATTACTCCTCACTGCTGACTATCCTTGCCACCCCCTTCTTGCTCTTTCAAAGCTTTTTGTTCAAGATGGCACACTGAAAAGGTGACTGCACTATGGAGATAGATCTAGTGGCATAATGCTGACTTTGAATCTTTTTTTCCCCATACAATTCCAAAAATTCTATTTGCCACTGTGGCCACTGCAGAGCTGTGAATGATGAGCTGTTTGAGAGAAGTATCCACAGCAGCTGAAGATCTCTTTCCTGACTGACAATAGCTCACCCCTGTGTACACTTGAGCTATGGTTAGGTTTTTTTCCATTCACATTATTTTGTATTTATTCATACTGAATTTAACTGCCATTTTATTGCCTGTTGCTCAAGATCTTTAAATCTTTCTGGAGCTCCTCAGAGCCAGCTGTAGATGTGACTGTACTAAATGACACCGTATTGTAGCAAACCATTACCTAGCTACTCGACCTGTTTTTCTTAGTCTTGTCTGAATATGCTGAATAGCTGAGAGAAACAGAGAATCTGTCTTGATGGAGGACATGAAAAAAGGAAGTTTTGCCTGACTTAGCAACTAAAGGCTGAGAGAGGATTTAACGGGAAGGAGGAATGAGTGAGGATTTTAGCTTCAGGACAGTTATCGCAAGAACAAATGGATAAATGCCTGGCTAGAAATTGGTGAATTGATTCTGCCAGTTTATTTAAGTACTGGAGCCAAGATGCTCAATTCACTTAGAAGACTGAGCTGATCAGTCCCTGGAAGGGATTATATGTGATGTACTGACTACAGCAGATAGAGATGACATCCAGCGACCAGCAGCCTTATTTCCTATCTTTCTGAATTAGTCAGTCAAGGCTACTCACTGCAGCTTGAACGCTAGTACCCTGTTTGGTGCCTCGTGGCAGGAACACTGTTATAGAGATCACAAGACAAGAGCTGTCTTCCCACCACTGCCACTGTGTAACTGTGTGAGACCCTGTGTCACATCGCTGTGCCTCAGTTTCTCACCAAAGTAAAAGAAATGCTTCTCTTCCCCTGTATTCACTCACTGTCTGTAGTACAGTGCTTTGAGATCTAGCAGAAAATCCTACCCCAGATAAGAGCTATGCATTATTACTTCGTTATTCAAATACTAAGTTTACCTTTCTGATGACTCCTTCAGTGCCTTCAGCTCAGCTGTCTGCTTCTCTCTGGCTAGCTCTATTATCTTGGTAACTTGCTGTTCAAGGGATGAAAACAAGAACAAAACCAAACAAACCAAAATGAGACATAGCACACCATCTGTATTTAATTACCACCAGATTCAGCTTTATCCCTCCACACGCTGAATTCCAGGGGCCAGCTAATCCAGGTGGCTTTGTGCAAGCCCATGCGCCACAACAGCGAGTTCCGATGTGCACACAGATTGCATCGTGCTAGTGGACTAACTCCACCAAGGCTCCGACGGCTACTCTGTGAGCCAGGTCACTCACCTCTAGGTTATCTTTATGGACAGCTTCCTATCTCTTTGTGCAGGAGGCAGCAACAGATTCACTGTACTTGTGGGTAGGTGGGAAACAGCTGTAGAGCTTACCTTCTAAACAACAAAGGCTAGCAAGAGGATGGGCCTTCTGTGGAAACTCCTGGCAGAGTCAGTGTCAGCGCAGTGAGACCTGCTGCACTGCTGCCTGCTAAGAGACAGCCTGAAAGGAAAAAACCTGGCTGCTGGGCTACGTGCTGTGCAGTGAGAACTCAAGGTTTTTATTTCCTTTTTGTAGCTTTGCCCACTATATCTCACAGACTTTGACAGAGTTGTGAGACAAGGATGTTTTATTCCTTTGGCTTCTCTCTCTGGTGATAAGCACGATTTCCAGGTAAGCTAGTTCTCAAGAGGCAGGTTTTCTTTTTCCCTGCAGGGTTGGTATAGGCTAAACCAGCCAGGCTTGTAGACAGCTTGCAAGGTGTTGTCAAGCCTAAGTGCACTAGGGAACCTAAGATTTAAGACATATGATGCAATCGCCTTTGGAAAATAATGATAGGAAAAGGCCTCCGAATCCTGGAATCATGCCCCTTTCATTGGAACAGATGGCATATGCCATATTTATCATCATCATCTTGTGGACTGCACTTTGTCTCCAGGCATTACCGTGTCTCTTGCTGGCGTTTGCTTAAGGGGGGGCATCTGAAGGTGTGGGAAACTGATGCACTTGTAGGACTCTGGTGACATCTTACGTGGACACTTTGACTTCTACTAAGTCAAACAGCAAAACACTTTCCAGATTTCAAGAGGAATGATATCCAGCCCTGCTGTCAGTGCTAAGGGGTGGTCCCAGGATTACTGCCCCTCCCTAGGCTTTCATTTTATTAGCACAGATGCGGCAATGGCTGCTCTGTTCCCACGCATCATCTGTCCTGGTTGAATGACAGCGGTGAGCATGGTTGCCCCTACGGCACATCTGTAATGCTTTGATAGTTGCCACTGGTGAACCTGCAGGGCTTCAACATACCTGTGTGTCATCCTAGCTCTGACGGTACAGAATCAAGCAGGGAGCCATGAGAAGTGTGGTACAGCCTCATGTACCCATGCTCCTAGAGAGTTGGCACCTGGCAGCGTATGAAGCCAATAAATGCCACGTTAACCCCAAGCCAAGCTATCAGAAGAGTTTAAGCAGATGGAGCCTGATGTGCTCCAGGGCACTGCTTCTCAATTTTTTTCCAAGTGCAGAGCTTTAAAAATGTTTCTGCTGGATTTTTATAGCTTCTAACAAATAAGCATCACTGTCTACATTCTCAATTACCTTGCATGGACCTGACAATTGCTCTGAGGGGTGTTTTCTGCTCTGTGACCACATTTCCAAGCTCACAGTTTAGTGAAGAACTTGGTTTTTCAGGCTGTCCTTGTAGGGGCTCTCCTAGGCTACATTTTCTGTTGACACTTGCAGTCCTTACCTCTGTGGCGTGCTGCTCTTTCTTTCTTCGAATCCCATCATGGTGTTCCTCCCCCAGTTGGATGAGGTCCATCTCCAGCCTCTCTCTCAGTTCCAAAGCTCGGCTATCAATGCTTTCTGCCATTTCTACAGGATTTGCACATGTACCAACATCACCTGTTGCCAAACTCCTGCAGAACAGATACAGCAGCTCTGCTGCTTCTAGAGATGCCGACACAATCCTGACCTTCCTACCCACCCCTCAGTGGGAACATCTGATGCTCCATAAACCCAGGGAGATGTGGACCCCCGCACGACTCCACGCTTCCTTCAGAGAAGGGGAGCCTGTGTTTCTCCTAGGGATCCCTCTGCTTTGGTTTGGGAAGGTGACCCAGGGGCCAGGCCCTGCTGGAGACCCTGTGCTGTATTTACCTCTTCTTCTGGGTTTTCCTACTCTGTATCATCCTTTTCTTGCCTCCATAGCAGACAGGCTCCGAAAAGAGTACAGAATATTTCTGCAGCAGCTCCTCCCTCCGTTTATTTCCTTTCCGCTCCAGCTCCCTCAGTTCCTTCTCCTGCTTCTTCAGCAGCTTCAGAAAGAGCTTCATCTGCTGCAGTTCTGCCAGGCTGGCTGTCTGAGGCTCTAAAATACAAAATAAAGAGAGGCTGTTTTCTCTCACCCAGCATTTCTCAACCTGCTGTGATGCCTTTTGAGGTCAGACAAGTTTTTTCAGCACTGCCTTCATTCAGCTTTTCCTCCCTCTTTTCAGCATTCATGCAGCTCAGTTCACCATCTGGTGGATGCGTGCACGGGGATGGTCAGAAGAATTGCTGCCTTTTGGTATTTTGGCCAGAGAAACACATTGGTGGTTGATGTGCCAGTCTGTCTGTCTTGTGCCTTGCACCCTTTTCCACAATCCTAAGTATCCCAAAGACAGCAGAGTTGTTAAGCTAGTTGGCAGCTCTCATTATAAGGGAAAAGCTTTGTTATTTCATTACTGATTTTTTTTGCAAAACTGAGTTACAATGACAGGTGCTTTCATCCCTTCCAGTTTTAATGCCTGGCATTTCTTCAGTTGTGAGGAATAAACGAAAGGGCTTTTGAGGCAGATGAAAATGGGAGGGGAAGGATGCGTGTGAACTGTTGGAGAACTTGTTATCTGGCAGTAGCAAGTCAGTCAGATGTGGTTATGTGTGGCAGAAAGGCCACAGGGAGTTATCTTCTCAGGGGAAGTAACTTCTTTTTTTTAGCTTGGAATGTGTAAAAATTAACAGAACTTGTGGGTGTGTCTGCAACACAAAGCTGTGCTGTGCAGGGTCAACTCCTTCTAAGAGGCTCGTATTGAGGAAACTCAAGGTTACAGCTTAAATGCAAGTCTCTCAGTCAACAAGTCTAGACTCTCAAATCAGAGCCCACTATGCTTCCATATTATGTGATGCCTTTTACCAGAGTACGTATTTAATGTAATCATAGCTCTGTCCATGGGAACATTTTTCTTCAGGAATAACTTTTAAAAACAAAACTTATTTGGCAACATATCCTGAGTGCAACAGGTTTACTCTTGTGCCTTCAGTTCAGTTTTTTGGCATAATTAGGCACACTGGTTATTAGTGGTTTGTATTGATTTGTATCACACTGCATTAAAACACAGAAAAGCAGGTGAACAATACATTATTACAGAGGGTGCTGAAGACTCCCTGCGGCCACATTACCTCTGGTTCAAGTCAGGGTCACGGAACTGTCGAATCTGGCCAGAGCAGAACTCGTGACAGCTCCAGCCTCCTATATATATGCTATATCCCTGCATATATATCCCTGCTATGAAGTTGACTTGCTGCAGGTTGCTGCAGCCAGTGGCCTCAGAGGGCTAAAGCTGGAGCAATCCAAAGCTCTTCTGACCTACCTCTGCAGATGACAGTGGCCCAGCTTTTGTAAGGCACAGACCATGGCAACTTCAAGCCTCTTTTCTCCTTGAGACCTGCCGTGAGCTCAGTCCCAGTCTGAGAGCTCGCCACACACCATGGCAGTTGTCAAAATGGGCAAATAGTGCCACAGGCAGGGAAATCGGGCCCCCGAGCCCAAAGATTCATGTGGTTTGTCTTTAGTGCTGGCTACAACAGGTAGGGTTGGGTCAGGTCTTTTTTAATTTGCAAAACAGGCTTCATCTCTATCCCAGTCAGAAATTGGGCAGAGAGGGAATGTAAGATGACGGACAGGGCCTCAGCCCACGTGAACAGCACGAGAGGACTTACCTGCAATCTGCATCACTTCTATCACATTTTCGTCCTTGGCGAATGCCGCGGCTCCTGAAATCACAAAAGAGGTTCCTGTTTATGTTCTATCTTGAATCTTTGGGTTGAAAACGGACAGCGGAGAGCTCATCAAGAACATGGGCCACATGAAGGATGTTGATGTGAATACAAAGGAGTTAATTAAGCTGCTGAGATGCTTAAGTGCTAGGGAACTTTGTTAACAAGCACAGCAGAAAGGGAACAGGATTCTCCACCTTGCCAGAGAAAAAGGGCATTTGCTTTGTATTAGCTGAATATTGCTAGTGATGATTTGGCACATGTAAACTTGTTTTGATTAGGTGAGAAGGATGTTCTGGTCTGAAATTTGAGAAAACTGATTGTTTTGATACCACCATATTTGAAAGGACACTAATCACGTTGATACAGTTAACATGAAGGAAATAATGATTAGCTGTCAATTACTATAAAACAGAACAGAACAGAATGAGGTAACAGAAGTGTACGGTAGGGGACATGTTCTTACCTAACCTGCAATTACTCTTATCAATTAGTTTGGATTAGAAGCATGTTTGAGGAACATTCCTTCTGGCACTTTCACCAATACACCACCTTTAAGGTTTGTTGGCTATCTTGTTTTGTAAGGTCAAGAAGGTGCCAGTATGAAAGGAACAAACACACTGTTAGGAAGATCTTTCTCTGCTAGAGCTTCTTTAAACCTAGTAATAAATGCTGACTTTGTCTTTTGAATTCTATTAAAGCAAATCCCTAACTTTTTTCCAACTCATCTGACTGGTCCGAGTTAAGTAGTTTTTGTCCTTGTTTTGTTATGGGTCCCCATTTAATCTAGAGGTCAAAACACAAGACTGTGCTCCATTCCCACTCTTGCAGAATGTCAGATGTGGGATCTGTTCACTCTGAACTTGTAATGGATCTTATAAAGAGTTTGGTGTTCATCTGAGCTGATGAATAAAATTACTAATCTTTAAAGCTCCAAAATATACAACTGGACTTTGTTGCAAGTGCAGTTTCACAAGATAAAAGAGTTTTCAGGGGGATCTAAACATACTTAAAATGTCAGAAATCAACAGTAATCTACAGAAACAGACCCTTGAAAAGAACAACAAAGAGGTGAAAAGCAGTGAGGTATTATCAGAGAAAACCAAGCCAGATCTTAAAACCTTTGTCTCAGAAATACCCAGAATTATCATGTCTTTGCTCAAAATCAATGTCCAACCTCCAATTTCACACTTAAGATGAAAGGCTACATCTCTGCCACAGGCCACTTCTTCCTTGCACGGTGGCTCCCTCTTCATGTAGTTATCTCCCAGGGAACTCTGTGCTGAACCTGGAAAGCTGAGGTCCTCTATCAGAGCCCTCAGCCTACGTGCAAGATAGCACAGGAAACAGCAGTACTACCCAATACGTTAGCCCTGCCTTGGAGGGGAAAGACGATGTTCATGCCAGTTGGGCCTTCAGCTTGTTTTCTGGTATTCTCCGAAGATACCCGAGATTACTTTTCTGTTGTGGAGTAAAAGCAGTACGCACGTCACACTCACTCCAAACCAAGAGTCAGGGGATACCTACAACTTTTGCCATTAAAGACAAGCATCAGAATTTAAGTTGGTGACTTGTGAGGTTCTGACCCCATTACCAAGGATCTTCACCCTCCAGCACTGTCTCTTTCCAGGCTCTTGAGTGTACAGGCTTTCCCTTCTACTTTTAGCTCATCCCGCATCCGTAGCTTTACCTGCAGGCCCATTAGAAAGAGGAGCGCTGAATTTCCCAGTGGAGTCTGGTATCCCATTCGTTTCAGCAGATGGGAAGTTCCTCTGTGTGCCAAGCCTCTAAAACAAAGATCAGAGGTAAATCAAAGCTCTATTATTTCAGGCTGAATCCATGCAACATGTTTTAGAGACAATGACAGAATTTGGAAAAACTTACCTCCACCGAGCCGTCTTTTAGCTTAATTGATCTCTTGTCTTGCAGACTGAAGAACTTAATGGGGTTGGAGAGGGCAATAGTCAGATCTAGAAACAAAGAGGAGGTCTTTGCTCGGCTTATCAAATAACTCATTGTACTCTGATTTTCCTTGCCTTCTGGTTTCCTTTCTGGCCTAGGACAGGAAATGTGGAGAAGGCATATTTTGTATTCTCTACTCATAACAAGCTTCTCCCTGACAGCACAAAGGGAGGGGACTGTCTTCGGCTCAGTCCCTTTCTGAGGTGATGGCTCACAACTGATGTTTAGGGCATTTTCAGCTTTATGAAGCTGAAAAGAGCACACTGTTCCCAAAATCCAAAGCCAGGTTAAGACTTTCCTAACCTGCACAGCTCCCTGCTCCAATTCCAGTCCAATGCTGTATAAACCTGGTCTTTTTCACGAGTATGTGTTAAAACCATCAATTTCACAGGATTTCCCCCATGAATAAGGTTCATTTGTATGAACACAGGGGGAGAGAGAGTAAACATGATAAGTATTCACAAGAACTTCTGTGGCAGATGCTGTTCAAGATTGTTAAAAGTTTTCCCATTAATACCTCCAGTGGGGCTTCTTTCCTGATTCTCACTGTTTGACCATCCCCTTTTTAAAGGAAGATCACTTCAAAGGGGAAGAAGAACACTCCTGTGCTCCCTAAAACCCTATTGCTGTCAGTCCCTGATAGTTACCACCTCTGCACTCTAGGAAATCTATCCCTGCCACTGAATAAAAATAGTAAAGAGACCGACCCATTCCAAACCAGAGAGACAGAGTTATATCTGCACGGCACGTCAGGTATGTGCACATCGGTCCATACTGGGAACCAGTCACAGTCACAGTGCGAGGGAGTGACAGGATGCTGGCATGTGCTCAAGTCCCACCCTGACAAGGAATTAAGGGTACAGCAGGAAGCACCAGGCTGGAAAAATGCTTCTGGATCACAGTTTGGACAAAGCCAGAACAACCCCCCATGCGCATTCTAACGCGTAGTACCTGCCCAAGCATCAGGAATGTAGTCCTTTATTTCCAGGTACACAAATAAAGAAGGCATGGTGAGCGGCATGTTACTTTCACTGCGGAGACAAACATGGTGATAGCCTGAAAACAGAAAGCAGAAGAGGTAAGCTAACAGAATCTGTCCCTTCTTGTCTGTGTGCTCCAACAGTAAAACAAAGTCTCTCTTTACAGAAGGGCATGGTGAACATATTATGGAATTAAGCCAAGGCTATAATAGGATGAATTTGAGGGCTCCACTGCCAACAGGAATGGAGATTAAGTAGCAAAATATGCAGATGTTCATATCTTCTTTACAGCTTCCAATGGATAGGTCTCAAAGGCACAAAAGCTGAAGGAATTTCCACAAAATTTACCTGAGTGCACTGCAATAACAGGAATGACACGATGACCAATGAACTTCCCTCCTTCCTCCCAAGCCACAATTTTGAGAGACGCCAACTCAGGCATCATGATCTAAGGAAAAAACAGAGTAAGGCACCAATGTCCTGACCTCTAACTCCTAACAGCATACCGGCTTCACTGAGTAGAACTTTACTCTCTCCTCCTTCCACCAGAACAATGCCATCTCTCCAAGTAAGTCACTGCCCATTTCTGCATCTTGTAATTTAAGGCTACAGTTTATCACAGACATAACTAAATTCACAGAAACTCCACAAAACACAGGCTTCTCAGAGGAGAGACTGCACAGGATCATAGGAGGGCAGTTCACCTAAAGAAAAAATGGGGCAACAAACCCTCCAAACCACAGCTTCCAAGAAGCAATTCACCAGGGAAGGGAATGAACTTGGGAGGATAATTTAGCAAGCGTGGTAACTTTGCCGTAAGGGCTCTTGCCTCCCTCCTCCCCCATTTTCTTCTGCCATAAAATGAGCTAAAAATTATTCTGTCAGAACTGAAGCCTGAAAAGCATTTTCTGAAACAAGGATAATATTTATCTACCACATCCCAAGTAGGCTGAAAATACCTGCTATTTCACAGTGTGCTTGACAGAGATGAATGGTGTAATATGTATTTTGCCTTTGTAACTTACTGCGGAAAGGCCAGACATTACTTTGACTTAACTTCCCTGTACCGTGTAGCTGGATTAGTGACCACGGAATTCTTGTGGACAAACAGGGCAGCTTTCTGCATTCTGGCACAACTGAAAACCTCCCTCTAGTCCCATTACTTTTCCGGTTTGTTTTTCTCTCATTTACAGTTTAACCACAGACATTCAGTTCCTTTCTGCTTCCTAGTGCTTGAAGTTTTCAAAGCTGGTTAGTCAATTCAGTCTGAAGTGCATCACAAATGGGAGACTTTTGATGCCTGTTATTTCCAGAAATGTTCACAGCTACCCCTTGTCTGTACAAGGAAATACAGATGGAGGGTTGTTTTGGATATTGTTGTTGGATATTATCTGAGAGAGCAACACATAACTCCTTGTGTGTCTAAAGCCATGACTTGACTGCGATCTCCAGAAGGGAGTCTATTCTGTTGTCACTGACCTCTCAAGAGGCAGTGCTTGTGGCCAACAGGATCTTTAAGGATTCTCTGTCTAAATTACTATCAAATGTTATTACCTTTTCAAAAACAAAAGCCTCCTCTTTCCATACAGGGTTAATGGAATTGGCAGTGGAAGTCAGTTTGGTTCTGTATTTGCGTTTTGTGTCCCTTGGCAACCCACACAGCTCTACTTCCACGTATGTCTTCACACTGCGGTCTGAGAGGAACTGACCAGAGAGTATCTAGGAACAAGCAGAAACATAATTAGCAACTGCTGAAAGGAATAAAACAGAAGAACCCACCCATACCTTCACCCCAAAGTCACTCTCCCACCCCAAAACATCTTTTCTGCTGCAGCTTCCAATCCACAATAGGCTTTTCTTTTACCTCCACCCATGTTTCTTGCTTCAGCACTTCCTCCAACCTCCTCCCTCCCCATCATCACAGCCTTGGCTGCTTCTGTGTGGCAGATGCTAATTTTCCATTTTCATGAGATTATGATTAATTTAAAATAGTGAAAAGACTGAGAGTTGCCATGGTAGCACTCTCCCACAGGACGCTCTGGGTTCATTTGCCACTAAGAACCCTACTGGGTAATAAATAGAGGGGACATAGATGCCGGTTATATACGTGGTGCCAGGAACTGGCTGTCAGGGGAGGAGCAGCACCCTGGTTTGTACTTGCCGTGACAGACAGGGTACTTGCCACCACCACGTCAATGCGGTCCACAGAGAAGGGGTCAAACTGCTTGTCTGGACGCCGCATGAATTCATGCTTGAGCAGATAGCCACACTGGCCGTTGAACTCAAACAGAGCCATGTTCTGCTGCATGGGGACATCTGAGATATAGAGGAACACAATGAGAAAAATTTCTGTGGGACCTCATCAGGTGGCTTGTGTGCTACGAGTGAGCTGAAAGATGCTGTATTTTTACAGCCCCTGCTAGCCAAACGCTCACAAAGCCATTTCAAAAACTAATTAAGCCTCTCAGCACCCTACAGGGAAAAATATTACAGCAGCTGTTGTAAGAAAGGTAAGTGGTTTGCTTATGATTGCACCATAAGTCATGGGTAGAACTAAATTAAAACCTACTTTAAGAAGTACCCGCTATTCTGGGGTGTGAAGTAAATAGTTGTCTGAACCCCACTACTCCTCCCCCTTTCATTTTGAGCCTCCTCTCAGTCCCATCTTCTCCTCTGCCACTTCTCTTGAGAACACTGTCTTGCGGTTTCTGCACCTGTCTTCAGTATGATATCCTCTTCATAACCAATCTCTCACTCTTTCTTTCTCCTACTGATCCTACAGCTAGTCTCCTACACTCTCTATACATAAGACTCCTCTGAGGAAGGAAGAGGGGTAAAGAACAGCTTTCTCTGGAGGCTTTTCTTGTCGCCTTCTCATGCTGCTTCTGCAGCAACAAAAGGCCCTTCTTTCTTGTTCAGGTCAAAATACTGGAAATAATAGCATAGACAGGCCAGTCCTGTAGCCAGATGGAGCTCTGCCTGCTGCCTCACAAAAAAGGAGGCAGCTTAGGGGAAGCGGGAGCTTCTGATGCGTTCATGCACATTATTTAGTCTGACATCACGTTACAGGACAGCCAGAGCCGGTACCCAGACACTGGATGACAGCAAGTCCATGTATGTGTGTATACACAAGTGTGTAGGACCAGCATCCCGGACACTATGTTCCAGGTTTGTGCTGGGCCTAGAAAAGTGCTTTTGGTCTGTGGGAGATGGAGTCAAAGAAGAACACCACTTTGGGAGAAGGCACACAGAATAAACTCATTCAGGGAAACAGCAATGGTAGGAAATAGCAGTGAAGGAAGAGACAGTAAAGATAAGCACACAGCCTCAACCACTCAGAAGCTTGGAGGAGGACAATGTGACACTCACCCATGGTCTGGAAGTTGAGCGCCACCATCTGACAGCCGACGTTCCAGAACATCTGGGGCATGTAATTAGAGGAGTCCATCCGGGTGCCTTTGGGGTAAATCCGGCTCATCTGTCGCTTATTGTATCTACAGTTGCTCTATTGGAAACAAGTCTGGAGCGCTCCTTGTGTACCCTGGGGCTAGCTCACATACAGATTATGAAAATTGTTCAAGCTCTCCTACCAAACGCTCAGAGCCTTCCAGACAAGAAGAGAGGCCCTGGCAACAACAGGCTCCTTTCCCACACCCTTTACACTTAAGGACAAGCATCTGGCAGCCTTGGTGTTCACTACAGCAGGATGCATCCTGTCAAGTACCTCTGTGAACAGCCCCCAAGCCACCCTGGAAGATCCCATGTCCCACCTGCACACTTTATATCTCTGATGAAGAGTTTACCAGGTCCTGAAACCAGAAGCCAGTTGGATATGCCTCAGCCTTACCCAAGCTTCAGATTAGCTCTCATGTTCCATACAACCAACTGCACTGGACAAAGGTTGCCAAAAGGATACTCTACAAACTGCACAGGAAACTTGGTTAGTAGATCGTAAGCCTTCAACTCCGTGAAGGAAGAGATGACGTAACTCCGGTTCTTCTCTAGAAACAGGAGATAAGAAGCATTAAGAAGAAAGGCATGCTCAGCCCCCACTCTGTGTGTGGGGACAGATGGACCCAAGAAGCACTTGGCTTGTTACTCCCACTTTCTACCAGGTACCGTTTTCTATCAAGGCAATTTACCTTTCTCTGGTCCCTTGAAAAGAGACTGAAGAATAATACTCCATGAAAGGTGATTTATGTTTACCAGGGAGACAATGGTTGTGCACTACAGGACAGGAACTTCATGGATTACAGACAGGATTGGCTCACAAAGCTTAAATGGCAATTATTTTGTCCATCTCTTCCTGGATTTCAGTGACATTTAGAGAATAGCTCCTGCCTGGAGTTTTAGTTCCAAGTAAATGCAAATATTCGAAGTCTTGCACAAAGTTTGTTATTTTGTCAAGTTTCCCCTTCTTCACTCCCCTATTTTTTCTTTTTCTTTTCTTTCTTTCATCAATCAAACCAGCTCACTCAAAGCTAGGCCCCAATGTGAGAACTGTTTAAAAGAACCTATTGTGTATAAAGAAATTGTATGCATTTTCAGTGTTTCAGATGTTTCTCTGTCCAATCACCACAGAAGAGGAAGGCCGGTCACATACATTAGGAAAAGCTGGGCTCAGCCCTGCCCTCAGAAGTAGCAAAGCAAGCCCACAGAGATGTCACTGGCCTCTAGGCTGTTTCTTTTCATCCTCACTCGTACAACTGGGAGCAGTATCTGACATCTCCCCATCTTCTCCTTACCACTTCCTTACTACAGGGAGGAGGGCAGAAGGGAAGTGTTTGTGACCATGCGCATGTTGTGGGAGAGAGAGAACACAACAGAAAATGGGTGAAAGCAAGTCACAAAGGCAGGTGGAGCACAGCAGCATCTGAAAGCACTACTGGTCGAATGGAAACACTCAGGATCCTGAAAGGACTGAGTTTGACTTACGGGCAGAAACTTCAAAGGAGTCAAATTTGATAGGCTGTATGTAATTAACTAGGCTGGACATTTCCTCGTACGCTGTCACTTCCAAACCAGCAGTGCCCTGAGCAGAAAACAAAATCCAAGAGAAGACAGATGATGAGACCTTTCCCAGAGATGAAACAAGACACACCTGGGCTTCACAATCAAAGAACTCTGGTGGCTGCCCTGACCAGAGCGCACCAGTTTCTTTGGCTTCCTGGTCCTACAATTACATCATGGGCAGCGTAGTCAGGGGTGCAGAGTTTCTAGGTAGCCTGGCAAAAACTGAAACTGAGGCATATCAGTTATCAGTCAGTATCCAAGAAGCCCCCGACCTCTTTAACCTCTCAAAGCACGGAGTCTGGGACAAACCAGGGACGTTGTTTTCCCCCCTCTCTAAGTGACGCTAGGGAGACAGAAATGGAAAATGTGGGTTTTGGTTTTTTTTTTATTCAAGGGAATGCTGATCTCCTCCTTCCCCCTTCAGCAGCAGCACTTCATGTTTCAGTAACAACTTTTATCAGACTAAGGCTAAGCCTCTCCAAACACCCGGAAGGCAGAGAGTTATCTCCAAATTGTGCAGAATATCAAAGGCAGAGTCAGAAATAATAACTCTTCTGCCATATTTTCTATGCTTGCAACATCATTTCTCTTATTCAGTTTCTCCTGCAAAAGTCATGTTGCATGGGGGAAGGAAAGCCCCCGACTGGTTATAGCACAGTTTATTCTCCTTTGCATTTTGGGTTCATCTCTATTCAATATGGTGAGGCCCCAGAGAAAACTGGAGGCCAGAAAAAAAACAGAAAAGGAACAGAAACAACAGTGACAGTACCTCATCTGACTGCATCTTTTTAATTTCCTCTTCATCCAGGTTTCCGAGATGTTCATCCTCTTCCTCTGGTTCCTCTTCAGCCACATCACCTGCCCAGACTAAGCACACACAGCCCACATCAGTAGTACATATCAGTAGCACACTGAGACAAGACATTGCAGATTGCTAGCAATGGAGAGCTCTGCAAAAACTCACAATCAAGTCATGCAGGAACAATAAGTGGAAGAATCATACAATTTTATTAGCCAAATCCAAATACGAAGTAGCACACTCTGGACTAGCACGCTCAAGAGACCAAATCATTCCTCCTGCAGGCTTCCCTCATACCCCAAGAGCGACAATCACAATGCTGTTTTCTCTACCAGGGTCACACACATTCGTGGGAATAAATGTCCATTTCTAGGTGCTCTGTAGTGGCGCTCACCTTGTCTTCATATGGCTTCATGTGCTCCTACCATGACAGGGACTGAAAATTCACTGTTCTACCATAGGTTCCCTGAGCCCAAGAGGTGACAGCCTTGAGACTGGAGGAAGGGAGGAGAGTGGGGCTGAAGTTTCTATAAACCTTCAAGAACCTCAGGGTGAAGAACTAGGTCATGGTGAATTTGTGGTTATCAGAGAGCTACAAGCAGTAAAAAATTATCCATCCTTCCATCAAACCAATAGCCAGTGTGTATCAATGAATTACCAACTCATGCAGCCATATATCTCAGAATAGCCAGAAGAGTTGACTGATGGGTAGGGCATAAGTTGATTGCCTCTTTTGGTTGGAATAAAATGTTTGAAAATATTCTGAAGATTTAATTTCTCTTCCAAGCTTATGCTGCTTCTTGAGATAACTGAATTAATGACGAGTACTGGCTTGCCTCAAGCTAGTATTGGGTGATTTGGAATGTCTCCAGTGGGCCAGACTTGCTCATCTAGCTATACTAGTCCCATTTTCCCTTCAGACATACCAGTATCTTCAGCATCCATAAGGGTTGGCTGCTCGATGATTTCTGGTTCCACATTCCTCCCTTTCTTCAAAGAGTTCTGCCTCTTCCCAGATATACATTGGTTCTTTTTGTTCTTAATCAAGATTTTCCCTAAGAGATCCTTAGGACTTGGCAGAGGAACTCCTGGCTTCAGCTGCAACAGATAAACTTCATACTGAATTTTCATCACAAAGACAGAATGCAAACACTCATCTCTTCTGTCCCTCCCAGTACCATTCCTCTGGCCATTTACTGGTGCATGGACACATCTCTCACCCACTGTATACTTTAATTTCTCCATCTGCTGGCACACCCCACTATATCTGTGCAGATTTTTTCTAAGACTTCACCTTTGGTTTCAGACCAGCATTTTGCACCTCTCAGCCCTCTGATGTTCTGCTGCGGGCACATGCCATGCTGTTCCCAGCCACCTATCCTGCACCACTGCTTAAAAAACATCTACATGGCCTGAAGGCATCCACACACCTCTGGCTTTCACATTCCACCTACTTCTCTCATTATCCCAGAGCCTCAGTCCTAGATCAGCACTCAGGCCATATTTAAACACTCTGCCTGCAGCAGATTTGAAAAAAAGATCCCAGAGTAGGTGGCTCAAGACAAGGATGTGTGACTCAGACTGTGCTTCCAGACCGACACTCCCTGTACAGATGGCCACAGGCCTATTAATAATTTAGCTAATACCCTGAACTGTTGCTCCCCACACACACACGGTGTTTCTCCCTATTGCCTGGAGAAGGACATGGGTCTGTGCAGTGGGCAACTGCTGATTTGCTCACTGCTTCTTTTCAGCTATTCTTTTGATCTCAGTGCTTAAAATAGATGCTTGGGCTAGGTGTCTCAGCGAGGAGGCCAGCAGGGGAAATGGCACCAGCAGGCAGAGGCCAGAAGGGGAAATGGTGCCGGCAGGCAGCTGAAGTAGCAATGTGCATGGGGATCACCAAAGATGTCACTGTATCCACAAAAATACATGCTCGTACAAGTAAGCTGATGACTAGGGTCAAGCAGATCGGGAGCTTTACTCAGCTATTCTGAGCACAAAGCTATGCATGTCGCTGACCCGCCCATCTATGCCTGGAAGGGAATATTTCCAGGTTGGAAGCAGGAATTGAGAAGCATTGGTAGGAAGAGCCTGAAATGCTACTAAGCCCTTGTTCCTGTTTCTTTCCAAAGCAAGTGCTGGCAGACAGATTTGAGCTATCTAGAGCTCAGTTTCCGAAGTCACTCAAGTCACAGAGTGTTAAGTAGAAGCAGAGTCAGGCAAGTGCTTAGGAAAACCTCTGCGACTGAAAAGTCTTCCATCCACTTACTATGTTGCTCACCCCTATGAACCAGGTTTATTTGTCCATGGCATCGTCTTCTCTTTCACTGTCCTTATATCTGTTGTGGCATCTCCTAGCACCAGGAGTGATCCATTTTTTCAGAAAGACCTCTCCACTAGCCTTCTTCCCCCACTTACACTTACTGGGTATTTTTCCAGCGGCTCTGTCAGCAGCATATCTCCAAATATGGTTCGGCAATACTCAGCCATCTTCGCCTGCTGCTTGGGTCTAATGAACAAAGAGATCAAGCAGGAGTGAACAGGAAAACAGATTCCCAAATCCAGAGCTTAGCATGAACAACCATCTCAAGATCCATGTACTCCACCCAGAAAACCATCTCTTGCCTTCACTTAGACAGCTATGCAGATCTTGAAGTCCCTTCCCAGGCCAACTCCCACTTGTTCATACTCTGCCATCCTGAGCTAAAAGGCTGCACAACTGTGGTCACTCTCACTCTGCAGCTTATGGCTCATCTTTCAGCTCTGACCCACCTCCAGTTGCTTCAGAAATCTCAACTGATGTTTCATTTCAACTCAGGCACTCACTTAAAACCCAGCAGCCCTTGCCTGTATACTTTCTGCTCTGGACAACAGAGAACACAATTCTCCCAATCACTAGATACTCACGAGTCCACATGGTTCTCAAAGGACAGGATGACAGGGTAGAGAGATGTTTTAAAAGCACTTTCTGCAATGGCCTCAATGGCATCCTAAACGAGAGGCAATGGTCAGAGAAAAGATCAGCACTCAGTAGTCACAGAGACATGCAGCTGACCTCCCACTGAATGGACTCCAAATTCATCATTGTCAGGAGCTTCTCTTCAAAGTAACTAAACTTCTCCCAGTAAGAAGGTGAGAAGTGTTGTCTTTTTCATACCTGCCCGGATTTCCAGCTCCAGAGGATACAACATGCAGCTAAATTCAATAGCTTGCATAAAAAATGAAGCTGAAGATGTAAGAATATAAGTTTTGTATTTTTCTTACGTAGTTCAGTGTAGACATAAACGAATGTGCAAGCGTCTTGCCACAGAGGCAAGCCACTGCCACATGCACTTTGAATTGGTAGAGAAAGGTGTGTGCAGCACCAGATTAAACTGCTTCAAACCCTGTTTATACTTACCTCTGAACCTGTCCAATTTCCTATCATTTCACCTGCTTATAAAATCCTTCTGTCTAGCAGCAGAGAAAACGGGAATGTTCAGTAACCAGCAGTGCTGACATTTCAAATGCAAATACCATGGAAACGTTCTCAGCGTTAATGATGTAAGAAAAAATAATCGTATTTTCCCCAAGCCCCTGTTAAACTGCCACAAACTTTCCACTATTTTATTTTCTGGTGCTGCTAATTGATATGGTAAAGAAGCGTCATTTGCTCCTTTGCAGTTATATCCCCTACTCCCCTAAAAATCCTGGTTCAGCCATGATCTTAGCACTGAGGGAGGCTGCCACAGCTGCTCCTGCATGGACCACTTGGACCTTCTATCACAGAAACCTGCAAGGTTCAGAGGAGGAGAAGCTACAGAAAAAGCTACTAAAAGGCCACAGGCAATGGGAGAAAAGGGAGAAAGGTGTGGAGGGAAAGATCTACATATTATGTAAAACTAAAACTGGGCACATGCTGCGTTAACAGGTTATAATTTCCTTGAGGTACAGTCACATGCTTTAGCAGAACTCTGCAATTACAGCAGCTACAGCTGTCATTATTTCTCCCATCTGTAGTGAACCGCTGTGCAAAAACCAGCAGTGGTGCTACAGGATTTGGGAAATTACTGACACTGAATATGACAATACCTCTAATCTTAAGGATTGTTTTTTTTTTTACCCCACATAAATATTTTAGTAATAGTGAAGTGTGGGAACTGGGGGATGATACAGAATAAGAATAAATAGCTTTAAAAAGAATCTAAAGTGCCTCTGCCTGTTGGCAGCAGCTGTGTAAAGGAGTGCAGAAAAAATAAATGTGATGCATTGATTTTTAACCTGTAAGCTGTTTGTAACTTCTGTGGTTAAATGCCCTATATTCCCAAGGGAGAAGCAGGCTTTGCACTGTGCTTCTGAAGCCTGGGAGCTGAACCCTCAGGGAAGCCATCTGCCCAGCATGCTAGAGGGCAGTTGCTCCCCTGAACACATTCCACACACACATGTAATTAGCAAGTAATTGAAACCTATTCCTCCAAAGTGCCACCATGTGAGGCTGTAAGCTGCAGAAACCTGCTGTAGACCACTTAGAAGACAAACTAATTTTAACCGTTTGTTTTCTAAAAGCCATCTTGTTTGTTTCTCTGACATGCATCCATCCATAAATCCACCATCCTCATGCAACTTTCTGTCCATACACCCATCTTGCTACACAGCCCTGTGTATGCAGGCACATCCACTCAACCATCTCTCCATCGCTTCTACCTGACTGCCCGCATTTCCCTCATTCATTCATCTCCATCCAGCTAACAACCTCTCTTCTGGTCCTCCCACTCCAAAAACGTACACAAACTCCAACCTGTTGCATATTTGTTCATCTTTCATTCTATCTACGCATTCATTCACTTGTCGTCTTGCCATCAATCTTTTCCTCTCAAACATCTTTGCCCTCAGCCCATCCATTTGACAGTTCCCTCAACCAGCCTCCTCAAACAAAGATCAGTCTAAAACCAAGCAGGAGAAAGCATGTATGGAGAAAACTCTTCCCGTACCTTGAAGAGGATCTCAGTTGTCATAGTGAACCCGTGAGTGATGATCGGCTCCTCATCCGGGGGACGGCCCTTCCAGCAATCCAGCTCCACGCAGCGGCAGCCAGCCAGCAGCGTCTGGCGATACATTTCCGGAGACGAGATACCAGAAAACTGACCAGCTGGCGGAGGGCAGAAGGAGGGAGGCTCAACATTAGCTATTCACATGGGAGTTTCTGCATAAACTGGAGCAACAGAATTCTCTGCCGTCCTTTAGCACGTGTACGTGGCAGACTGACAAGATGTTTTTGGTTACAGGGTGACCTTTCTTCTTCTTTACACAGCATCTAAGTGCCATGCCCCTCAGAGCGCATTACAGCCCTCAGCCCTCCAAACTTCAGGGCAGATTCACCTGCCCGACTGATTGTCAGTATCATTCATCCATCCCCGGTGGCGGTACATACACGTTGGAGCTGAGGCAGACTCTGGAACTGCCCATACCTGTTAAATATGTGTTGTGTGATGAATTGATGAAGTAGTGTGAGAGCGGCTGGGTCATGTCCTGGTACAGCACCAACTTGTCCAGTGCTATCACATTGTTCTCAGGGCCACAGAGAAACCAGACCATCCCCTCTGGAGACAACTGCCCTACACGGAAAACAAAGCTGTTAATAGTACCGAAACAAAATGGTCTGGCACCTCCTTGCCGGTGCTTTGCAACACAGGGACTTGAGAGCATCAGGCTGATTGCTCCCCTAGGAAAGTCAGGGTAGCAGAAGGTGTGAGACCCTCTGCTATTTTCATACTACCTCTATAGCAAGACTTTTGGGCTGAACAAGACTCACCTCTCTGGATGTTAATCCCACTGGGCTCATACTTCTCTATCAGGCTCTGCACCTGCTCAGGTTTGGCTGGTGGGAAAAGGATGTCATTGAGGCGAGAGTCTCGCTGCTTCTTGTTGATAAACTTTGCCAAGTGCTCTTTGGTCATGTACGGCTTTGCTTTTAAATGGCTAAGGTGAGACAATTACAGAGGAGCAGAGGTAAGGCCTGTGTATTACCCAGAAAACCTTTTCACAAAAAAGATATTGGTCCTTCGTCAGGTTAGCAATGAGCATCCATCTCCCTGGGCCCACAAGTTTCTGTTTTGTCTACATTTCTTCCTGTAAAGGATGCTTCCCACTGTGGCCTTTCTTCTTCCTCACTAACTCAATACTGTGAAAAGGTTGTGCTGACGGGAGCACAAAGCATATTTTGAGCCTCTGACTCGAACTCTAAAGGGACTTGAATTTCAGAGCACACTGAATTGCTTGCCCTATGAATGAAATCAAGTGCATTTAAGAAGTCACAGATTTAGCTACTTAGAAAACAAAAGGTCACTGGCTACTTGTGAGGATCTATGGTTCTCATGCTGTACATGGCCTTGTTTGGGGCTAGCCACAAGCAGTATCACGTTAGCATGATCTAGTGTTGACCTGCAATCAACCCTCATGATGATGACAGTTAAGAGTCCCTGCAGCACAGTGAGGTCTCATCCTTTTTATTCAGGCTGTGAGTGAAAGTGTTAAGTACACTGTCACTGTTTTGTGACCTGGATTCCTGCCCTTCTAAGGCTTGAGACCAAACAAACCACATAGGCAAAAAAGGAGGGGTGAGGGGATTTTATGCTATCTTTTGCCACAAGAGATCAAGTTCTCTGCTGTGTCTTGAGGGAAACTTACTGCGAGGTAAATATCTCATCAATCTCTGGCCGTGGACACAGATTCATGAGGAAAGTTTTATATACGGTCTCAGGGAAGTCCTCTGGGTTGATGGCATCATTCTGAGAATGCAATAAAGACATGTCAGTATCACAAACCCATGACAGCTTTCACTTCTCCATTAACACCCACAGCCCAGCACTTGTTTGTGACAAAGCAAGTAAGCGACTGGAACATCTGGCAAGGTGTTTAGGAAGGAATAGCTGGAGTGGAGAAGCATCTAATGCCCTATTTCAGAACGGACAGTTATTTAAACTGTTCTTCGGTGCCCCTTGTGTGACAGTATAACGCTAAAGCTTGATGCAGAGGTAGGAGCTGTCAGAGGCCTGGATTGTACTCTGCAGGTTGGTAGGAGCGCCAAGATTAACCGTCAGATCTGTTGCTTCAAATACCAGACAGTGAAACAGAGGGAAGGGAACATGCTGCTTCTTGTGCCACATACTGCAAGTGATGGAGTTGTAAGCGCTACTGCAATACAAACAGTAAGAATTGATCCTAGCAGGCTTGCGGTTAAGGCATGGCAGCTAGTGGTAAGGAAAAGGTTTCACAGCAACTAAGAGCATCTGGGCTGATGATTTTTTCATAGCCAAGGGCATCACAGTCAGAGTAGGCAAAAAGCTTATTCTCAAACTAGCGAGACCTTTGGCTACCGAGCGAAACCCTTACCTTGCCCTTTGGAAGATGACAAGCGCTTAATGCTGCTTCCACCCTCTTCCTGTCTGCAGGAAACATCTGAAAAATACTGACCAGACAGGGAAAAAAGAAATCACCACAATGTAGCAGGAGTGAAGTCCGAAAGCCCGGGTTTGGGTGGCTGCAAGCTGCAGCCAGACTGCAAGACACTCAAAATGCACAGCGAGGGAGACTGACAAGAAGACTGTAAACATGAACTAGAGAAGACAGACAGTGTTTCTCCAAGGGAGTAACTGATGTACTGAGTCTTATAAACCTACAGTGGATTTTTTTGACTGCTGCCTTAATACAGAAGTTCTGTATTTCTGCTATGGACTCTGTAAGAGTCCTGTCACTAAACTGCTTACTCTCAAAATCCCTCTTCACTGTCCTTCCCTTGCCCCTCTTGGAGGTGGCCCTGTGGTAGCAGGCCTCATGCCACAAATTCCCCAGGACACTTACCCCCACAAGACACTATCCCATGCGGTAGCTGGCATTAGCAAGGAATAACTTTGTAGTCATGACAACATTCAAAAAAAGCAAACAAACATTGTGCACATTTGCTGCTTTGAAAGGCAGCAAAATTTTCTGAACCAAAGGCTTTCCATGAATTCAAGGAGCAAACTCATCACACAGGCAAAGAAGCTGGTATGCTACACGATGGAAGCACAAAGTCCGCTGCTGCAGAAACCAAAGCTCATCTCCAATTTAGAAAGCTGTGTGCTGGTCTGCAGGGCAGAATTCACTTGGTCAAGCCTTCAGCTTAAAGCAGCCTCTTTGCTGCACTATGGAATAGTAACAATAACTGAACTCTCCCTACTTTCAGAATATCCCAGTCAGCAGCAATGAGGTCTCCTCCGTGGATAAATTTAGATGTCAGCTCTATTAAGCTCTTGGCATCACAGGTGCTCACAGCCAAAAAGGGGAACAAAAAGTGCCAAATGTGTGGACAGGTGGAAAAGCGTTCAGTGGGAGCTGCAGCAGGCTTATGCAAACTCAGTGCATATTGGTTCCCAAGCTGCCCTTTGCAAGGCAAAAATTGCAGCACCCTTGTTATGATTCAAAAGGGATTTAAATGTCTAAAGAGAAAGGCAGATGCTCAATGGAATTTTCAGAAGAATTCAGACATGGAGTTTTGAAAGCCTTACATATACCTGCACCTGGAGATACTGAATATCTGGCTCTTATTCTGGACTATTTAATGGTTTAATGCTTTACACAGTAAAGCGTTTCTACCACTCTGCAAGAAAGACAGACCAGGGCATTGAAGAGAGGTAGAGCCTGTACGAGATATTTTTTCTAGCTTATTTCAGAAGAATAAGCTGTTTTCTCTCTGCAGTAATGCTACCTTGCTTGGACTTTAAAGATCAATTCAAAGAACTCTTCCCTAGTGTGAGTTATTCATTAAAGACCTATACATTTTTAAAAGCCCTTTGATGAATACACTGGTTTCTGACAGAATGAAATTCTGCTGGTTGGTGGTTTAGAAAACAAACAACAAAAAATGTTTATTGTTGAATAATGATCAACCATCCAGGAGCCCATTTAGCCAGCACAGACTTAATCTAGAATTGTTATGCAATATAACACGCAGTAGGTAGCATATTTATTACAGGTGATTAGCGCTTGCCTCTTGTGATGCTATACCACAGCATAAACCTAGAAGCAGTGTGGTTCAAAACTTTCCAGTGAATGCCCACAAATGCAGTACCTGCAGGTCCTTATTCTTAAAACAAAAGATAATTTATGCACCCAAAAGGGAATTCAACATGGCAGTGCAGCCTTTTGTCACTCATTCAGGAGTGGAATCAATATGGAGGAGCCATAGGATCAGCCATGGAGTGATTTTACTAGGGAAGACACTGAGTGGCACAATATCAGTTCTAGCTTTATGCCATGCAGTGCAGGGGAGAAGTAATAGGCTGGTCTTTGCTTCAGCAAAGCATCCTTGGCTTATTCTAATGGCAGTCCTACCCTGATGCACAAAGCCAACCCTGGGGACAGCGAAGTGCAAACCTCCACTGTTCTGTACTTGGACCAGCATTAACATTGGCCCAGAGGTCTGCTCGCAAAGGCTGTTTCCCTCTCATGCACATCCAGAGTAAAGACTGAGGGCAGCGGAATTACACCAGTGGAGAACGATTGTAGTGGTCACACGTGAAGAAAGGAGAAAGCGAAAGCAATGGACCCCTACTTCAGGCTAGCTGGAGAGTCAAGCAAAAAGTTCTCCAAATACAGAACTCCTTATATGAAAGGTAAAATGAGTCCTACACCTCATCCGCCTTTCAATTCAGGTTTGCAAAACAATCTGTGATCAGAATTTTACTGAAGTTGCTTGGTTTTGTTGATTATTTCTTGGCAACAGCCAGGAAGTGAAATCCATGGCTGATTAAGGCAATTTCTTGCTGTAGATGAAGGCCACAAAAGGTCTCCTTTCTAGACCCAAATTATGTCCCAGGCCCTTCCTTGGGAGGAACCCAGGTGCAGCAGGAGTCCTTTCATGGCCTGAATCCAGAGGGAATGATCTCTACCTCTTAGGTGCAGAAAGAGCAGGCAGCTGAAGCCATTGGGCAACCATCCTCTTACTAGCTGCTCTGCCTTTAGTCTGACTGAACACACAATTTTAAAAGTATCCATACTCACTTCCTGACAGGAATCTTTCCCTCTGCATTAAGCTGCATCTTCAGCTTCACCAGGCTGTGAAAAAACCCCAAGATTATGAAAATGCACTTGTACAATCTTAGAGGTCCTATTAAGTAAGGAGAAAGAAAAAATATGCAATTGGGAAAACAATCTAACAGTTAACTGCAAATTAGGGTCCTACAGACTGTCAGCTTAATCTCAGACAGAACCTGTTCCTGTTTCTTGGGAAGGAGAAACAGGCAAATTATAAGAGCTTAGATATCAGAAAGATTCCTCTGAAACATATGATATAGACAGGAGATAATGATATCCCCTATTATTTAGCGTTCCTCAGTGATCCCAGGTTGCCAACCAAACAGTATTACAGAGCCAAAAAAAAGAGGCAACACTTCATTGGGGTGAGTGCTGTGACGGCAGCGGGAGACAAATTTGAGGCTCAGAATTTCGGTTTGTCTAACACCACGTGTGTGTTTGACTGGCTCAAGCACTTTTGTGCCTGTCAGTTATCATGCAACATATGGCCCGACTACCAACCCCCTACCTGTGCCTTGGGGCTCCTGAGCTGACACAGGACTTGTTTTGGAGGCTGCCAAAGGACCTGGATGCTAAGAAGCCTGTTCTTTCTAGTACAGATAGAAAGGGCAGTACAAGAATGTTTCACAGAACAATGTTTGTCAGAAATCACTTACATTTTCTCTAGGAAGGTGTATCGAGAAGCGTTGTATGTGAGGGGATTCCGAACGATGGCCATAATATCCTCAGCCCAGCTCTGAGAACAAACACACACACAAGACAGAAGCAGTTGGGCGTTATGGAACTGTACCAAGAAGTACAAAGCAACAAACATTGAAAGGGCATGGACCTGTCCTGATACCGCTGGGCTACAAATCCCAACAAGTGTGCCCTGGGCTTGGCTATATCACCTTCCTATTGCCTATATATACTAGCAGCTGAAACTTCTCCACTGAGTCTTCTCAGCTGTCTATCCATACAAAGCACATCAAGGACAAAAATGACACACTAAATTTCTTCCACTGGTCCTTCTCCATGCAGGGCAGAAATTTTTAGAACTACAGAGATACCACACCTTACTGGAACATAAACCTGCTTGTTTATAACTTTGCCAGTAACATTGACAGGCTTCAGTTCCCTGCCTTCCCTTCTCCTTTCCTGCTCCC
Source organism: Fulmarus glacialis (assembly GCF_000690835.1). Lineage (NCBI taxonomy): Eukaryota > Metazoa > Chordata > Aves > Procellariiformes > Procellariidae > Fulmarus > Fulmarus glacialis. The sequence continues at coordinate 74,614 of NW_009232626.1, forward strand.
CCCTTAATGCCCCAATCCTTAGTGTTTCCCAGTGCTTCCTTGCCCTCAGGACCTGATACCTTGCCAACATTCTCCTTGTAGGACACAAAGTTATGGAAAGTGAGGTCCACCATGTCAGGGCCAGATACAATAGTCAGAGTCTTAAGCAGGAAGGTGCTGTAAGGGTAATCCAAGTTAAAAACCTCTCGGAGCTTCTGGCACTGCAAAAGAAACAGAACAGATGGGGATGAAGGGAGAATGAGGCAAACGGCACCTGAGAAAACCAGGACTCAATCCAAACATTGACCCAAATTCACAGCAAGCTTTTCAAGGGTTGCAAAATTGTTTAATGTGATCTTCCTTTCCTTAGCTTTCCTTATTTTTCATCTTTATTCTGGAGCCTGCATTACCTGGATCCTCCACAGAACAAATCATTGTGACTAACATCACTGGACAAACATGCTCTTTTGGTGTGAAAGCGTAAAAGTTGGAGACTGCTTCTGAAACTTCAGCCTGAACTTGCAGACAAGCAGAGGAGTATTGGGCCTGCTCATACCAGAGGTGCATAACCAGGTTATTGCAGACAGCCATTTGTCAAAACACACGCTAAGAAAGTCTTTTAGATCAGTGTGCTGTAACCTCCCTCCTCCACAAGAAAGATGTTGTTTGGGACCCCTTCTGGGTCACTGGAGAGATAGGCTCTCTCCCTCCAAGTCACATTTTCTGCTAGTTGTCAGTTGCTAGAAGTGTTTGTTTCCATAGCAATTGCAATATCCTACAGCGATGGCTCACCAGAGATTTGTTTTGTTAAGTATAAGGCTCATCTGACTAGTCATACTTGGATTTCATCACCATATGAAAGTATTTCTAGAATCCCTTTAAATTATTTAGCATTTTCTGCATTCCTACGTAAGGCGTCACTAAGCCAAGGTACCCTGGAGTTGTACTGACGGTTGCTATTTATAATGAAAGGATAAAATTCCCATGTCCTGGAATAAAGCACAGCAATTCATTATCTAAAGTGCAGGATAAATCCATATCAAAGCAAACAGGGAGGCTGTCAGGGCACCTGCTCCTTCAGAAACTAAAGGCAAAATTAATGATCTGGGATTGTTAGCAGAGCAGGTCAGACTCAGAAGTTTAACTGGAGCTGGAATCTGAGCTCTCGCTGTATGCACAAACCTACAGTTAGACATATGGCTGAGTTACTGCGTTTCAACAAGTTAAAACATCAGTAACACTTTAACACATTAGATAATCACATTAACTTCAGCAAAAGAGGTTTTAGCTAAATGACTTCATCTTTGTGTTTGCTATAAACTTAGAGCACATACAAAGTCAGCCGCTGCAGTTCAGCTCATGTTTAGTGACTTGTTAAGCTGCTACTAACTGGAAAATGCCTGAACCTCTGCAAGTTGAAGAAAGCGAATTCCGCTTAGACTTCCATGGACCTCAATTTAGCCCAAATCAACTATAAACCCCTGTATGCAACCATCTGTTTACATCCCTTTGTGATTCAAATAGAAGCAATTCCATTTCTGCCACAGAATTTTCTCTTTACATTTGGACCGCAATAGCAGAATCTCCGAAACAACTCAGCTTCAGGTATTCTTATGTATCTGCACTATATCATGCACAGAGCTGCGTATATATTTTAAAGAACTCTGCAGATTTTTTCCACTGCATTTTTCCAAATTTCTGGAGCATTTGCAATTTTGACACATCTGCAGCAAACAGGCATCTTTAGGAAAAATAGGATGGCCTGGATTGTAACTGAAGATCACCTGACTGCTGTCTCTCACTTCATAAAAACAACTCTCTGCAGGGGTAACTCTGAAACATGTATAATCCAAGAGCATTTGGAGGGAAAGAAGGGGGAAAGCAGTCAGCCACCCAGAAGATTTGCCTATTTTCAAATAGTTAGGGAATTTCTGAAATGCCTCATTTTTGCTTTTTGAGCAATTTTGCTTCGCAGAAGTGAGCACCCACATACCCACACCTCCTTTCCGCGCTCACAGCAACTTCTTGATGGAGCTTAACTTTTCATTACAAGCGGCAAAGTGTTAGGATTTTAACTTCAAATTTAACTTCATCTTGCAAACCCACTAGCATTTGCTCAGCTTCCTTATCTCTAGTGTTGTAAATTATATGAAGCTAAGACAATAGAGAACTTGTGGTTTATGCTGAACTCATTTCCTGTATTTGTTACAAATCGGCTCCTCCCAGCCCTTCCTTCTCTGCAAGCTGGTGTCGCTCCGCTCTCCAGCAGACATTTCTGTTCACGCTACGTCCCTAGCATTAACTAGTTTATCAGCATTAACTTATGACACCTCCTAACACCTTGGTGAAGTTGATAGCTTCATTTTATGAGAAGCAAAATGCAGCAGGGAGAGGAAAGGATGATCTTGTTAGGGATCTAAACTGGGCCTAAGAAAGTCACTCGCTTGCTCTGTGCTGCCGACTTTACATAGGGACTATCTCCCTCACGGGATAAACGTGGTGATGTTGGCGTTAACACTGAACGAAGATGGTGAGAGAGGACCAGAGACTGTGTCCAAGAGCACTGAACCTGATGCCATGTCTTGGCTCTTTCATAACTCCTTTAGCACCTTGTGCTGCAGCTTCACTACTTAATTACTTAGTGTCACGTTGCAGGTGGCCATAAAGGAAAAATAGGAATTGCTACACGAAAAGAAGGACAACCATATTAACCATGCAAATCAGAAGCAGGGAAACATGCTTAGCAAATCCACTTAAAAAAAAAACCCAAACAAACAGAAAACAACCCACCAGCAGAGAGGTTGAAATACAGATTCAGCTTGCATTTCACTTCCCACCCTCCTGATTTCCCTAAAATCCTCATCTGTACAAACCAGATTCATAGTCCAGAGAAAAGCAAATTCTCATGCAAATATAAACAAAGCCAGGCCTAACGCAAGAGACAGAGAGAGACAGTCCTTTCTCTACTTGAAACAGCCGAATGATAGCTGCATGTGCTCGCTGCACTGACAATTTTGTATCTTCATGAAACGCACTACATGATGCAGCGCTTCTGGTATTAGAACACAGGACATGACAACAAATCTTCTCTTTTGGAGAAGAAAGGTCTTGTTCAGTTGCCAGAAGGGAAAGGGAGCACCAAGATTATTCAAATGCCTTTGGCTCTGCAGGTAACGCTCATGTCCTTGTTAGCAGCACTGCTCCATCATGGGATTCAGCAACGAGACCGTTTGCTGTGAAGCGGGGCGGCCGACCTGCCACCGTCTGCACTGCAGGGGCCAGCCCGACTGCGCCAAGCATCTCAGCAAGACGAGGCAGAAAAAAAATATGCAGATGAAGCACTCTCAGCTCTCATTGCTGCCTTATCTAAAGGAACCGGAAAATGCAGCAGCACACAGATTCACATGGCACGAAACAACCCGCGGCATTCTGGAATCAAGCAGGAACAGACTGCGAGGGAGAGATGCAGACTGTGCATCCTCAGTAACTTCTGTCTAAGAGCTCACACTGCAGAAAGATGGAAGAGGCAGAAAAAGGGCCCAGCATGGCAAAAGGCCATTATTCAGATGCGACTGTTTCTTTGCTTGGCCCTGCTCCACTATTGATAAATCATTTGCAAGCCATGGGCTTCTACCCGCTTTTCTCTTGCACACACGCATACCAGTTTGTCTCCATATGGCTTCTTGTGATCACTCTTTTATCTGGAGGCCTGAACATCAGACTTTGTTTAGTTCCATCCTGTGCTCACGCACATTCCTGAATCCACAGCGTAGCGGTGAGATGATGCTCAATCCCCAGAGCTGCCACTTTCCCCCTGGGATGCAGCAGAACGCCTGACCACCCACAATGTGTTTATAGCCCACGGCTCAGCCCTCTGGTCAGCTCCGAGGGCAATGTGAGCACTCCCGGCATTGGTGGTTCCTAAACACTACTCGCTCCTACTTTATCATCTCAAAATACAACGTGTGAAATACCTCGGTATAATTTTCTCCCTTGTACGTGTTCAGTTCAGAGTCCGCATCTCTGGGTTCAATAACAACAAAATGCATATGGAGGATGAAACTGTTTTATAATCATGACAGTTAGTCAGAAAATACAACTTCTGTTTTTATGAAAAATTATGCTTGTACCAAAGCCAATGCCTGCTGAAATGTCTAAACAAAACCCGAGACGAAGCCAACAGCCCAGCAGTCTGGCCTAAAACGTCATGTATTTTGGTCCCAATTATTACATTCTCTCTCAGTGTTCTGGAGTCTTGATGCATCAGAAAAAAACAAAGTGGAACAGCCGTTATTGTTCCCTGTTAGTCAAAGGAAAACACAGAATTGCATTCATTGTAAATAACATCTTGATCTGCTTCGGCATGCTGCTGAACTACATTCAATAGCTTTTTATCTTGTCTCATTTATGTTCAAAGTCCCTGCTAATTCTTATCTTTATTACTCTTGAACATGCGCCAAAGTTCATTCTGCCCTGTCTCTCAAAAAAAATTTCCATGGAGAAAAAACACTGCAGAACACTGAGTAGCTCTCAAAGAAAATAAAGCAAAGGGAGTGAGAAGGGGAAACCTGCACATGCATAGAAGAGGACTCGAGGGCTGTGACGTGCTTATGTGCCAGGAGGTGAGGGCTCCGGAGGGGGTCAGGAAGAGAGAGGAGAGTCTTTGCTCAAAGAGAGCATGGCTGTCCCTCACCTTCAGGCAGGTTCAGTTCCAGGAATCATTTCCTTCCGGGGCACTGGCCCTTACTCGTTTGGAGGTGGCTCCTATTGCTGCCAGTCCTTAGTGACCTCTCCCTTTTTCAATGCCACACTTACTCTGCTGGGTGCTACAGGCTGACTATCTACTCCCTAAACACTTGCAGTGTCAGGAAGGGGGTCCCACCAGTCCCTGCCTCCCAGCTTGCAGGGACAATGCTGTGACCTGTACTGGCCAGGGAGTGCATATGATGGCAGGTCTTTTCAGAAGTGGTTTTTTGCATGGGCTCTTTGGTGTTATTCTTCTTGCTGTGTATAGAGAGATTACAAAGAAAAACCCCAAACCGCTTGGTCAGCAGCAGCAGTAAAGTGTTACGGAAAGCAGGTAACTCCCAACATCCACAGTACAACCACCCGTTAGCAGGGAGACTCGTTTCACTTACATTGGTCTGAAAAGCTCAGGGCATGTTCCACCCTCATGCAGCCAAAAAGCACACAGTACCTTGCAGAAGAAAGCAATAGTGCAGATGCTCTCAATAAAGCACCTTCCTTCCTTGTATATTCTTCAGCCACAATTCGGTAGGAAAACCAGATCACAAGCTTTGCTCACAGAGGCTGTGGATTTACTATGGCGTCACTTGCAAGGAAGGGGAGAGGAGGGGAAAAAGATGCTTGATTTGTTATTGGTGCTATCCAAAGCTCTTCCAACAGCTGCGATCATGTTCTCCTTGTCTTAAATATCATCCACTAGCCCCTTCTCCTCCACTTCTAGCCAAATGAAACAAGTAATCGTTTGTATTAATTTCAGCGGTTATATCCCACAACCATTCCAAGTCATTATTTTGTAACAGTGGAGACAGCACCCTTTTTCATTTTTCTGCCCTTCACCTCTAACAGATTTTTGTTTGCTTCATCACACCGGTTTTTCATATTTATACCTTTTTGTAATGATGCACCAGACAGAGCTGCCCTATGTGGAGGGTGTAGTGATTCATGTTAAGAAATTTTTCACTGCTTTCTGCATTCCTTTGAGCAAATTCTGTTCTCAGGAAAGCCAACTGAATACGCAACTGAGGGCTTTAAGCAAGCCCTGCAGAAGTATCATGGATAGTACAGCCATGTGTAAATAAGAAATTTCCAGGACTGGACAGTACATCTCTCCCACCATTTTGGTTCAATGGCCATTTCAGTGCCCACACAAGACCTCCTATCATCCCATAAAAGAAAGGTGGATGAAGAGCCAGCCTGGTGCACTTTACTACGTGTTGTCACAGAAATGTCAGAAAATTCCCTGAAATAAAAAGGGGACTTATTTTAAATGGGTCTCTGTGAAATGCAGAATTCAAAAAGCACTTGGGATTTTCACAGCAGAGGTTGTCATCAAGTGCATCACTTCTGCCTGTTGCGAATACTTAATAAATCACTTGGTGCTTGACCTTTGTTTCTTTGTTTGTAAAAAACGAGCTGTAGCCAATTCCCAGGACTCTAAAATACTGTCTCTGGCCTATTACAATGGCTAGAATACAACAGCTACACCAGGTCAGCCCACAGATCCATCCAGATGCCTGGGGAAAAGTATAAGAACAGGGCAAATGCAATGATACTTCCCTGACACGTTTCTGTAGCTTCCAGCAATTTATGATTCAGCAGCTTCCTAAACCAGAGGCATTATCTTGCATTTAATAACCCTCAAAGGGCATTTCCTTTTTGTCCTGACTTTTTAAACTCGCGTACGTTTTCATGACTTGTGCAGAAAGGCATCCCAGAGCGCAGCGACACGAGGTGTAAAACAGCAGCACCTCCTTCTGCTTGTGCTGAACCTGCCTTTGGAAAATTCCAGCTGATGCATAGCTCTCACACTGGAAGAAACACTGAGTAACTGCTTCATGCTCACCTTCTCCATTCAACTCCTGATTTTACAGCACTCCACAATACTCCTCCACATCCCCCTCACCTTTTTTTTTTTGCCAGACTACAGTCCCTGCCTCTCAGATGCTCTTCCTACAAGTAGCCATTTCATTCTTTTATTAAACTTGCTGCTCTTCTCTACCTTTTCCCATTCTTTTTCTCCTTTGAGATGAGGACATTAGAAATGCACAGAAACACAGGTGCATTCGGGGTGTACACAGTGGCATGATTTCCTAATTCTTCCCTTATAATTCCTAACATACAACTTATTTTTTTGAGCAAATACTACTGAACACTGAGTTGATATTTTTATGGGTTTACCATACCCTCAAGATCTTGTTTCCGAGTAGCAATAGTCAACTCAGAGCCTATTATTACAGGCTAGGATTGTTCTTCTTTTTCTGTGCGCATTGCCTGATTTTTATCTGTACTAAACGTTATCACTTATTAGATCAAGCAACAATCAGCAATCCAAGGTCTTTCTACAAATCAGCCCTCATTTTATTACCCCAAATAACTTGGTACCATTGGCAAACTTTGCCTTGTCTCTATACACCTCTTTTGCAGATCACATACAAACACACAGTGTGTCACAGGCCCAAGCACTGATCTTTCTGGGAGTCTGCTGGTTCTCTCTCTCCTCTCAAGAGACCTTTTTCTTATTCTCCAGCAGTAATTTTTCCATGCAAAGATGTCCTCTCTTATTCTGTTCTTTAAGAGCCTTTGCTTACGATGGGAATCACATGGGCCACTTTCCAATTTTATTGAAAAGACTTAGCACTAACTACAAAACACACCCACTGCTTCCCCCTCCTCTTTTGCTTTTTGCTGCCCTGGTACTGCTCGTGAATTTCCTCATTCTTTTCACAAACTTCTTTGTGCTTTTATTAAAAATCTCCCTTAAAAGGCCATTTCAGTTTTTCTCTGGATATGGAATGCGGTCATCCCAAAACTGTACTGTGAATTACTCTTAAAAAAACTGGGGTTGGTCTTGTTTCCAGGGCAACTCCTGTTGTGAGTAGGGGCTCGTTACAGAAAGATCCTGTTTGAGTAGAAATTCCTTCTGTCTAGAGGCAACTCTGACACTGCGCTTGTGCCAGCATGTTTCTCCTGGTAGTCTCCAATTAGTCTTTCCTAAACTAATTGCTAAAATCTAGGACATTTTTCTCCAGCCTGGCTGCTGCCACCAGGAGGACATCCACCTATGGCCTCAGTACTAACACCATCAATTTATAATCTACATCGAAGTTGAATTAATTTTGTAAACATGAAAGTTTAACACCCTAGAAAATAGTACCTCATGCCTCTCCTTTAAGGTGGCCTTTTCCTTACTGCATTCTGTCTGGAGCATAGCACCTAGCTCTACCAGCTCCAAATATTTCATATTCTCAAATGAAAAAAAAAAAAAAAACACCAAAAACTTCTGAGAGCTTTTTTTCAAACATTACTCCCAAAAACAAGTTGCAGACAAAGTTTTAGGCTTGCTGAAAACTCAAATATGTTTCATTCTAGTGAATTTCCAAGAAGAAATGCAGTTTCTCAGAAGGAACTATGATTTTTAAGAATGTGTAAGATGGGTACTGTTCTTGAGCTCTGCTGTGTTTTTAGCACCCCACTCATTATAGTCGTTTGAGAAACATCAGTGTTGGGGAGCTCTGAATAGACATTTTCAGAGGAGTATTAAGAAAACAGCCGTACTACTATGCAAAGAGGCTGCTCGAGTCTCTCAGTATATATTGCAAAATCTTCCCCTTTTGCATTAGACTGAGAATCGCCTATGTTACCATATGGAGCCGTTATCTTTACTCCTTTGTATCCTTTTCACTTTCTAGCTTTACTTCAATTTTCTGCTTGCCTTTTCCATACAGAGAAAAGTTAAAAACAAACAAATAACAGACCCAGAAAAAAAGGCCTAAAAAGGACAACTTTACTGCAGGAAGCTTAAATTATAACTGAAACCAAGAACAAAGCCAAAATCATGTGCTTCCCTTAGTCTGCCACCCTGCAAGCAGACAATTTAATTTTTTGGGGGGGTGCGGGGAAGAAAAAGAAACACTAGTTTTTCTGAAACTACATTTCTTCCCTTTAAAGGGAAAACCCCCACCATCACACACTGCGTTGGAATCTCACTTTAACTACGGGTTTGTAGCTGCCTTGACCCAGCCTGTGCATCTTTGCACAAGAGAGCAGCTCTGGTGACTCAATACAGAAGCATCACAAGTCTCCTGCAGGACTTCCCAGTGTAGCTCAGTGAACGTAAAGGCCAGGCCAAGATTAAAGCTAGCTGGATGCATGGTGGGGAAGAGAACACAGCTGCTGTGCACAACAGAAAATGAGTCTTCGCAGGCACTTGGAAGGGGAATTGTTGTTTTCCCAGCATTCTGGCATATTCTTTCCAACGAGCTCATATACCATAGTCTGGATGTGCCTTTCTTTTGGGTGCACAGAGGACCCCTGGGGAGGAGTTCAGGGACAAGAGTAGAGATGGCTTTTCTGTATTTATGCAGTTGTGATGTAAGAAGGCAAGGTCCTCTCCACCTTCTTGTAACAGAAAGCCAGGGTAAACTGCCTCAGCTTACGCCAAAGCCCTAGGCAGCCTTGCCATTCCCATATGAACAACTGGCAGAAATGAAGCTATGCACTCACCTTGGGGATTTTGGCAAATCGCCCTACTCGGGTATCTCGGATGCTGGTTATATCCAAAATTTCCATTTCCTACAACAGAACAAGGACAAGGAAGATGAAGAAAGACAAAGGAGGAAGGAAAGAAATCCATTACAGAGCCCCCAGAAGCTTCAAAGCAGATCTCAGCCTGTGCCTTTCACTGGGGAAGAGCCCTCCCACCAGGAACCACACAGGCAGGGGAACGTCAGCTACTGAGATGCCACACTGGCAGGCTGGCTAGTGCGGCTAGTGGTCTGCAGCACTGTCCTCTTCAGGGTGAGGCCAGAGGCTCAGTGTGGATTACCGTGAGAGGGAGTGTATGACATGCGTAAAGGTTTATATGGGAAACTCTATCCCAGTCACAGTCCGTGTGTTAATACAACCCACTAATGTTCTCAGCCTGTCTTTTGCCTCCATGCATTCAAGATAGAGCAGCTGAGCTGGAAGGCAGGCAGGACCACCTCTTCCCACGTCACTCCCAGCAGACCTTCACCTAATCTGCTCTGAAGCAATTCCCATGTGTCCTGGTTTCAGCTGGGATAGAGTTATTTTTCTTCCTAGTAGCTGGTATAGTGCTGTGTTTTGGATTTAGCATGAGAATAATATTGATAACACACTGATTTTAGGTGTTGCTAAGTAGTGCTTACATTAGTCAAGGACTTTTCAGCTTCCCATGCTCTGCCAGGTGCACAAGAAGTTGAGAGGGAGCATAGCCAGGACAGCTGACCCAAACTGGCCAATGGGACATTCCATACCATATGCTCAGTATATAAACTGGGGGGAGTTGGCTGGAGGGCAGCAACCGCTGCGCGGGGACTGGCTGGGCGTCAGTCGGTGGATGCTGAGCAGTTGCATCACTTGTGTTTTTTTCCCTGGGCTTTGTTCCTCTCTCTCTCTCTCTCGTCGTTTTACTTTTCATTACAATTTATTATTATTATTTTATTTCAAGTATTAAACTGTTCTTATCTTGACCCATGAATTTTCTTACTTCTACTCTTCCGACTCTCTCCCCCATCCCACTGGGGGGGGGGTGGGGGTGGAGTGAGCAAGCGGTTGTGTGGTGCTTAGTTGCCAACTGGGGTTAAACCACGACACCATGGAGGACATTCCACAACCTTCCCTAGGCAGCCTACTCCACGTCCTCACTACTGGCTAGCTGTCATGTTTATTTTGTTTGTTCTTTTAATATCCAACCTGAATTTCCTTCCTCTGTTACTAATTTGTCTGCTCACCATGGATCTGGAGAACAAATTATACTTGTTGCAGCAGATAATATTATTTTCCAAGACCATAATAAGGAACAATGTGGATACCATGTCTTCCGGCTGTATCCCCATTTTATTGTCAAGTGGGATGGAAATTTTACTCCTAATCCCACTCCTTTCTGAATCTCTAGTGCAAAAGTGGTGCTGTTTATGACAAGCAGATCTTAAGGGGAGTCAGCCAAAGATTAATAAGCCACACAAATTCAGCAAACTATTGACCATAGCACACCATGCTCTGTATCAGCCCATCTCTTGTTCCTGGTTGCTGTGCTCATGTCAACCTGCACATGACCTTCACAAGCCTGCCCCAGCTCCCTCTGACAGCCAGCATTTGCCCACCACCCTTCTTGCTAGCTCACACTGTCTGCAGAGTCCCTCAGAGAATAGGAAAGATGCCAGACAAGTGCTTCCCTAAGGATGTAAAACAGGCTGTTGCTTCACTGCGGCTCTCAAATTTGTTTACAGTTCATTGTAGGTGCTAATCAATGGCATTTTCCAGGAATACGAGACGCCCCCCCGCCCCCAGTTGGGTTTCTTCATGTCAGCTATGCTTCCTTACCCCAGCCCCCTTCCCAGGTAATTAAATCCCTCGTACTACTAACCCAGTGAAATATCTCACTTTTGATGGGTGACAGCAGCTCCCCTTGCCCATTTTGCGCACCTCTGCCAGTGTTACCACTTCTTCCTGCTGTCTGGCTGTAGCCCTTACAGCAAAAATTCTACCCCCAGGAGCAGACCTTGAAAGGGGAATGAGAGTGGCAGAGACGGCTGAAAGGAGAGCACATCTTCTAGAAGGATGTGACAGTCCCCAACCTCGTGACACTGTATTCTCGGAGGATACGGCTGTGTGGCAGTGCCTTGCCCCCACTGGCACTGGGGCACAATCTTCTGAGAAGGCAGAGCTCACTAAACACATCAGGTCTCTTGGCCAGGGCCCTGTCTCTGTCTCTTTATCTACCATGCCTCTTCAGCATGTAGGTCACGAGGAGGAAGCAGAGCTGAACCACAGCTCTGCTCTGGAAAGCAGAAGTAAGCCCAGCCTTCCACCTCCACTCAGCCAGATCTCTCCACCCCCTGTTGCTACTCATCAGCGAGGAACTGAATTCTCTTTCCTGAATTTGTTGCCCCTCTCTCTCTCCTCCAGCAGCCAGCATCCTGTGGTTTACCTCCGGCAGTGTGCACACACCACCCTGGCCTGAGAGGAGCACAACTCACTCTCCAGACTTGATGTAGTCTCTACATCATTACGGTCACTACTTTTTTTTTTTTTAATTAAAATTTCTAAAACACCAACAAGTCAGTTAATTACAACACAGGCTGCACATGAGATACACGTTAGCTGAAGCTACACACATTTAATTGCATACGTCTAGCCATTTTCTTTCCAACTGCACCATTGTACTGGTTGGGAGAATCCTTTAGCATGCAGGGTAACAGGGATATCAATAGTACTGTTGCCTGTGAAGTCCTCTGAAGCACATCTAATGAACTTCGCAGGTATAAAATGCCAGCATGACAAGCACAAAAAGGCCATGCTCATCTCTCTGGCATGTTTGCAGCTTAATTTCCTGCTCTTTTCCAGAACTCGGAAGACAAGCTGCCATTGAATAAGCACGAGACTCCCAGGTCCTTTGTTGGGGGTTTCCTGCTAAGTGGAATGAGCGTGGTAGTTTGCTCCTCAGTGCGGAACTCAAGCACCTATGGTGTCTTAATCTCGCACGAACTTGAACTGGCTATTTGGAGACCAAGCTGTGAAGTCTTAGCACTTACCTTATTCTGATAGGTCCAGTATAAGTAAAAGCCCTTTGGATCCACCCGAAGAATCACAGGAGAAGCACTTGCTGTTTCCTGACACAAAAACAGAAGAAAGAAGGTTAGCACCTTACGTGACTTGGAGAACTCATCATGGGACGTAACGTTCCCAGTTCAAATATAGACCCAGTCGGGTGAATCATCCTCTGTGAGTTATGGAAATGAACCAGATGATTTTAGTACATCTCCAGAGTAACAGTGCGAGGCTATGGAAGCTGATCTCTGCTGAAGCCCGGGTCTCACCTAACACTACGCATTTAGCTAGAACAACTCTCTTGGAGCTTTCTATACAATGAATTAGGAGAAGAAAGTACCTGTAGATGCAATTAATTGTTTCATTTGAACTGCCTTCCCTCCAAGGCACCTACTTCGTTCTACGAGCTCCAGAAGGAGCTTAGGCCAAGTAGAGATAGCATTCATCTGTGGCATCTACCATCTAGATGCTCACCCTAGTTATCTGGGCTCTCTTTATAGAGAATGAGGCCTAGTTAGGAAGAATTCAAGGAGGGGTCCATCTAATACAGCAGATGAATCTGCTTTAGGTGGCAATTCTTAAACTCCATGGCCTAGCCCTACACAGACTATAAAAAGAAGCAGCTATTTAAACACCCACACTACAGGCACAAAATTAGATGAAATTATTTAGGGCTGATCCAGAACCCCATATAACAGGGGGGCCCTCCAGATCACAACCAAAGCATATACTGCAAAGCAGAGACAGGCTGCTGTGAGGTTGTGTTCTTTGCCTCTGAATAATTACACTGCTTCTGCATTTTCAGTTAAGGGCAACTTCACAGACATTTTCAAGACAACATCCATTCCCATCTCACATGCAAGCCTGTGCTAAGAGTTGAATTAGCTTGAGCTCTTCAGAGACAGAGATAAAGAATGCTTAGTGCCCCTGCTTGGGCCCCAGCCCATTTGCTCATTCAGTCTAGATGACTCCTGACTGCATTTGACCTGGTGTCACAGAAGATAGGATCATAAGGCCTATCAGCCATTTCTAAGAAGGCTTCAACTTCAATTCAGGAAGTTGAAATACCCAGCTACTGAGATGAAACCAGTAATGGAATTTGGAAGTTATATTTGTCACTTTGCCTTGGGTTCTTCAGTCTATTATGAACTCATACTTCACTCCAGAGTGTTTCTGTATTTCCAGTGACCTCCATTTCCAGATTCAGTACTCTTCATTACAGTAAACTGCCCATGCCACAGTGCATCATACGTTCGCCTTTTACTCACTACTGCCTTTCTCACACTGCACTAGGGACAATGCTGATCGGCACAGCATCATGCCCATGTTCCCAGAGCTCTTGGTTAACTCCCTGAACACATGGCCACAAGCCATGAAGAGCAGAACAGGCACTGTAGTACTACTACTGAGTATTGTGCCGTGTTTCTAGATTAACTTTATCTCCTATGAAGCAGCTTTCTTGAAAGCCAACTGAGGCTGCAATAAGGACAGCTGACCTCCTCATCAGGGACATGGATGGCAGTGGGGTGCAGGTAGACTTTCCTAAGGGATGGCTCCTTGCAACAAAGGAGATGGTGAATTCCACAGAAGATGGTCTGGCAGCCAAGCTGGCTGCTGCTCACACTGTGGAGTTCAACTCTAGGGCAGAAAGCAAGTGTTGTCTGGTAAAATCCTGTAATATATAATCTTTCAAGGATAGAAAAAATTTTTGCTTGTACTTAGAGGGCTAAGAGTCAGCATAGAGCCAAATTCATACACATCTGCTCAGCTTAAGAGGTCAGCTACTACGCTGTGCCCTACCTGAGGTTTTGAAAGGGTTCCCAAGCCAGTTCTTGAAATAAACTATCATCCATGTAGTAGGACTTAACCTCCTTAGTCTGGTTGGCAGCCCTGGCTTGCTGGACACTAAACAAAGCACAGCAGAGAGTTGCTCCTTACCCCAAGATGTTGTAACTAAGTCAGTGGGACAGGTCAGAACAGTCCTGCCTGTCAGAGATCCTACTGCACTTTCCTCTAGAGAATACATTACAAATGCTGGACAAGGTGTAGGCACTATAGAAAAAGTGTGGTTTTGCTTTACTCAAGAAGCTGTTGGATACAGTGAAGGCTCCAGTCCAGTCCCAAACTGTACAGGGATGTAAGGAGCTAATCTGATCTACCTTCATTCCTTTGCCTCAAATATTGTGGAAGGAGTTCAAAACTGTTACCAACAGCATGGCCAGGTCAATTCAAAGAGTGAGACAAAAAAACACAGGCCCATGACCTCTGAAGAGCTGCTTTTATCCTGACCCTCCACTAGCAATCCTGCAGCCTGGAGCTCTTGCCATCATCCTTTGCAGCCTGCTCTAACTGTGGAGTGGGAAAACATGATGAGATGGAGCAATGCGACCAGAACAGCCCACTTGTGGAGAGGGCTTTCATTATTGTTGGAGGTCAAGTCTGTAAACTACTTAGTAGTTAAAGGCAACCTTTTAGGAATGTTTTCAAATCTGTAAACCTTAGGGAAAAATCCTTGAGCTCCCTAACTCCTATGGTTGCAGCAGCAAATAAACACTTGGTGTGTCTTGGAAGCCCAGCTTAACTCACCTTGGGTTTCAAGGGAGCCTAACTATCCCAGGAATTCCCAGTGAAGTACTTAACAGCTTCAAGTTTTTGGGAAAGTGGTCCCCAAGGACTGAGCATAGAAAGTCAGCAGCTATTTTAGACAAGTTTGGCTACTGCTATTCTCAGAAACCAAATCCCTGTTCAAATTCAAAGAAGCCACAAGAGCATTCTGCAGGCAGTGGCCCCACTGGAAAGAAAGGGAAGGCTGAGCTTTCCACCGTACCCTGGTGTCATCCTCCTGTTTATGTACAGCTACTGGAATAACTGCTCACTGATATTCCAACCTGCATTCCTCAGCATCCATCCTTTCTGTCAGCTGCATATTACATTGCTTTCTCATTTCTCAGTGCTGCTGGACCACCCCTGCTTATGCTGCACACAATGATCTACCTCCCCCGCATACACTGCCTTGGGATTTAAAACTCTATTCCAGCTTTACGCCCACAAAAGTAAGCACTAATCCCTCCCGTGTTGCTGCTGGAGGCTCCTTCTAATGCGTCTCATTTGCCATACCACATCAAATGTTTCCCCCAGATCTTGGTGAGTAATCACAACCTGGCCTGCCCCCCGTTTTATCAACATTCACGCTCAATAGCAGACAATTCATACTCCAGACAAAATGGATGGGCAGCTGCTGTCCCCTTGCTCAGGTATGTGGGTATTGGAAATACTCTTTTGCCTTCTTAGAAAGTGAGGAGGGGACTGTTACATTCAAATTAACTTCTCCTGTTCCACACTTTCTCCCCCTCGCAATGAAAGGCAAAGAGACTGCAAACCAGGTGTTTTGAAGATACAAGAGGACACAGAGCTGGAGAGAGAAGCAGCTTTTTGCAGCACCCTCCGAGGCTCCAGCATTGTTAAAGCACAGGCCCCTTGCTGCTCGGCCGCCACGCACTCAGTAGCTCACAGACTCACAAGCCAGGCAGGCGTGGGAGGACATGGCTCACCCTCTGATCCACTCCAGCAACAGGGCCATAAGAGGAAGCAACCTGGAGCCTGATTTCCTCTCTATCTGCAAAGCAGAGAGTCCACTCAGCTCTGGAGTAAATCCTACCCCTGACGCTCCTTCGCACACATCCGAATGCAGCGTGCGCCTCTCGCCCCAAGGAGGCTCCCAGCAGTGACTGCCCTCCTGAGGGCTGCTGCCCAAATAGAGACAGGACCCTGGGGTCTGACACCAGAGAAGCTGCGCACACTGACCCAGTGGCACACTCCATTTACTTCCATCCTCCACAATCACAAGGGGCGCAGAAACCATATCACCACCCCCTAACACACACGCCCTCTGTTTTTAGCCCTCAGCTCTCCTGTTCTTCTCAGTTCACTCTCCCTATCCAGACATCACTGCTCTCAGTGTCCCATCCCCCCACCGCATACATGCTCCCAGGCTCCCCACAAACTCTCACCAAAACACGGTACCTGCCCTGCCACCATACATACAATCTAGCAAAGCAAAAACCCCGGTACTCACATCATCCCATTTGATGAAGCGCTCACCCTTGGACAGATACTCCTTCACCTCCGGGGGCTGTAGGACAGGGGTAAGCATTGACATTCTGTCCCACTGATGTGCTCCTTGGCTACCAGAAGCAATAGCAGCTGCACGGTTTGCTCCTCCTCGGCCCCCTCTCCTCTATCTCTGCCTCTCACATGGCAGGGCACTCTGCCATTGCCACTGTTGGCATCAGAAAGCAAACAGCCTCTTATATCCCAGCCAAATTTAGGAGGGGCAGGGGCAGGCAGGCGAGGACCGATGAATCTGCATTGTAAATCAACAGCTCTCCAAGCAAGCACACGGAGCTCAGCCCAAGGTCACCTAGAGGAAAGCTTGCGATGGGTTGAGATGCCCGCATGGGCAGTCGTGCACGCACGCCATCTCTCCAGGAGGGACCTTCTCCTCAGAGTTGTACTTGTGAACCGCACGGTTTGTAGCGCTTCCGCAACTGAACTTCCTTAAATTTCTCTTTGACGAAGTGCAGGCATTGCCAGCCGACACTCAAACTATTTCAGCAGATGTGGTAACAGAACAGCTCAGGCTTTGGCTACAAGCAGACTGCCCCCTTCATGCGACGGGCCAAATATCACGTAAAATAAACTTATTCTTTGCTCTGTACAAGCCCCATTTCTGGGGCCACTTACTGCACTGTCCAGTCTTTAACTTTTTTCCCTTCTCCTATGGGTTCTTCTGAATGTCAACCTAAAAAGTGAGACAGACCAGCAGAGCAGATGGAAGTTCCAGACAGATGAAATAAAACATTCACAACAGTCCCCGGGAACTGCAATATTCTCGAGATTCACTTGGGTCTACAGATATCGTGGGAACACAGAATGGGAGAGATGTGCAAGGTGGGGATTACAATGATGAAGTTGCAGGGAAGTGACAGAAAGCAGAACAGAAGGTTAATGGCAAACAGGGCAAAAATGAGTCCCTGCTCCTGACCTCAAAACGAAGGAATGACGTGTGGACAGCAGAGGAGAAAAGGAGCTTCTGGTGGCAGATGTGCACTGGCTAATCAGTCCTTGTGAAAAGGAGTGACACGGGCAAGGTTAATTTTAGTCAAAAAGGCAGAGCCCCACAGCTAATTAGAAGGCGATAACTGTGCTACGCTTGCTGTAATAGGATTCCCAGCCACACGGTGGGATTTCATCCTTGTTGTCCCCTATGAAAGTGAAAGTGTGGCACTTGCCATTGCTCAAGAGGGACAAGATATTGTCAAAAATAGTGCAGATTCTCTGAGACGGGTGGACAAAGAAACTCCCGCTGTGCAAAGGGAGTCAACTGCATGGTTTTGTTACTTCTTTCCCACCCCTGACTTACCCAGTTTGATAAGGCCAGCACTTTAAAGCAGACTGGACAGCTGGGGGAAGGCTGACTGAAGGAATCGTAAGGACATTCTCAAATGTTAGTGGCATGAGGCAGGAGAGATTAAGTGGACCTGTACCAAGTGCTCCAGCTGTAAAAAACCAAAGAAGGTAGCAATTATCAGAGAGACAACTGCTGCAGAAACAGAGAACCCTGAACAAACCTAACATCCTTTGCGCATTTCTTTAAGGTTTTATCTGCCTGACAAACCAGGAATAAGAGAGCTTCTACATTTCCAACTACCATTGAGTTTTCTGCATTTACTAACATATTTTGCAAGGCACCATACTTTCCAAGAATTGGCTACCCAAGCTAAGGCTGTTAGCTCTGTTTTATTAGGGCAGTGAACTGAGGTGGCTTACCCATAGCTGTAGTTGCTCGATGTCAGGGCTGAGACTAGGGGCATAGGAATCCATCACCTCCGGTCTCATAACCAAGCAACACTCATGGTATTAAGCTTCCTTTGCATGTGTGTCAGTGACACGTGCTTCTCGGGCAGCCAGCTGACAGAGCACTGGGGTACTCCAGGCCCAGCCAAGACAGCATCAGCAGGACCCCCCACTCAGAGAACGCTGTTACTCCCAGCAGCAAAGCAGCAGATGACAGTGTCTGCCCAGATCCCACAGGTTGAGCTGGAAGCACTCAGGGATGTCAGCAACAGCCTGGGACTTGGCGTAAATGCCAGTGAAACGCCAGGCACTGCTGGGTGGGTTTTGTTCTCTGTGCTCTTCTTGTAAACAGCTTAGGAACAGACGCTGAGGCCTAGGTACTTATAGAGAAAGGCCATGGGAGCACAGGAGGCTGCAGTGAGGAGTGAAAGTTTTCTCTACCCTCACCTGATCCCTTCTGCAAGACCAGAGCAGTTTCAGGGCTGCTTAACTTTAACTTAGCGAGCAGCTGTGAAAAGGAGAAAGAGCATCGATCTTGCTCAGAAGTGCTGCAGTCCTCCCATCCTTTGCAGCACAGAAAGCACCAAAGAGGAAGGCCTCAGAGGTCACAGCTGTGAAGAAGTGAAAGGTGGGATGAGCTCTGCCACCTGGTACTGCAGGTGAGATCAGGCAGTCACAGCTACTGGTTCCAGTGGCCCATCTGGTATCTACCACAGTTATCATAGCTTCATGAACCATGTCTGCTTCCTGCCAGAACCAGGGCCTCACAGAAGGGCTGCTTCTGTCCTGCATTCTTTCAGACCTGGATATTCAACAGCTTTCTCTGTCCCATCAACAAACCTAAAGTAAGCAAGAATCCTGCCACAGCTTTACTTGCTTGTCACTCAAGCTCAGCTTTCCCTAAGAGTTAAAACAATAAATTTAAAAAAAAAAAACAACATGAAGAGCAGTGATCAAGCTAGCGGCTGTCCTGTGAGGCTGCATGGCACTGCACAACATCAACTGCCAAGATCCCCGCTTGCATAAAGACGGGCACAAAAGCTGAAGCTCACTTCCTTTTGCACAACCCAGCCTCCTTATCTTTCATTTCACACTCCTTGTTCTATGTGGGAGCTTCTGTCCCTCGCATGAAGAGATGGCTGGTGGAACAGCGATAGAACAAAGCAACAGTCCTGCCCTCTGCTGAAAGCTCTGATATCGGAGCAGGCAGGCAGAAGCAGCAGCACTTTAAGCAGTATTTGTTCCCACTGCCCTTTTTTTTTTTTTTTTTCCTTCTTTCTCCTGCAAGGCACATCACCCAGTGTATACTCATCCTATATCCCCTCTGTTCACAGCCCCGTGCCTCCTTTGCTTTCATCCCTTACCTTCACCACTGTGCATCCCACCACCCACTACAAGAGTTTTGATATGCAAAAGTTGCCCCCCCCCCTTTTTTTTTTCTTCTTTCCTAGAGACTCTTCCTTATCTCCCTGTCCTACCTATTCAGCAGCCCCTACCTCCCATGAAGTGCATGCAGAAGCAAGGTAGTCAGCATTACCCTTCAGAGATTTTACAAGATAGGGTCTGTAGACAGTGATTTAAGCCATGCTGTCTATTAAACCACCTTGACCAGATGGCTCCTGAGTTCTAGCAAATTATTTTGTAACCTCAACCCCAACCTATTCCTAGCACACACAAAATCTGCAAGAAATCTCTTCCAGCATTGTGCCATTATAATTATACTTTGCAATGTGTAATACTGTCCTCTAGTGAACAGCTATGATATCGCACACACAGCCTTTAGCATTGCCTTCAAACACCAGTAATAAATTCACAGCTAAGCAAAACTGAGTTCATCCTGCTGCTCCTTTTTCTATTCTGCCCTCTGAGCCCTGGGAATCCTGAAAGGATTAACGACACCATTAGGACCACAAAGGCCAATGTTTTCTCACCACCCCTGGAGAGGAAAACTGTTGAGTGTGTGTGCTGGGACATATTTTGTGTCCTACTTTCAGCCCAAACCACAAAGGCCAAGGATTCATGACAGCTCTCAGCTGACAGCATGACTCTTCAACTTGATCTGCAAAAGTCAGAGGGCAGTGGACTACGGCACAGAAAGACAAAATGGCCACAGATGCCACAATACCATAAAAGCAGTGAGGTCTTGCGTAAAAAAAGAAACCAAAACACAATCTGACCAACCACCGAGACATTGTTAGGTCCGTAATTAACTGTTCACTGGGCAGGAATATGCAGCAGGAGTCTGTTATGCTTACAGCATTCTGATGGCTTTCTGCGTGTTTCCAGACTGCACAGCTGAGTGATGCAAGCAGGCTCACGCACTATTTAAACATCCTATACATTACTGCAGTACAAAAACAATCACTGCACAGGGATGACTGAACCATGCAATTCCTAAGTGCTAGCAAAAGAATGAAACTTTCCAAGACGGGTCATTAACAGAAGAGGAAGGAGGATGAAGAGCAGCAGCACACCAGACAGAATGTGCCCGTCTCCTGTTACCTTGCAGTAAGGGAACGGCAAGAACAGGAAAGCAAGTTCTACCAAATCTGCGAGGTGAATCCACCTAATTGTTCCACTTTGTTTACCTACAGTATAAAATACTGACCTGGAAATCAGGATACTGGGGAAAGAAGACCCATTTTGCTCTTGACCTCATCAACTTTTTCCTCCTCCTCTACCAGCCCAACTTATTTCAACTGCAAGCTTCCTCTTTCTGTGGATGCATTTGCCGCCTGCCGCAGCAGATTCCCAATCCTGGTTGAGACCTTAGTATTGCTGTAATACTTCTGCCACACTCACATCCTCATTGCTTCTGCTTTTTACAGTCAGGCTATTAGTTCTACAACCTGGACTTTACTCACTCTGCTTCCCTTGGTTCAGCATAATCTTTTCCACTTGTGAGAAGGTCAGATCCCAAAGCACATTTTACAAGCGCAGGCCCCTATGGAAGGTCCAATGCAGCAAACCCAGCTGCCACACTAACTGCGTCTGCCCACGTGAGTCAAGTCCAGAAGAACACAGTTCCCTTGAGCAGGTCACAGAGAACAAGACATTATTTCAGCTGCAGCTCAGGGGGCTTTGAAGATCAAGGTCAACTTCTTAAACTGACATACCGGGGAGGTAGTATCTGGGGCAAGACATAAACCTAATGGCTTTAGGAATGGCAGAAATTACATAATTTTAAGGTCAACATGCTCATTCTCAGCTGAGACAAACTATTATTCCTGAAGCATCAGCCTTCATTGTGAAATAAAGAACGAAGAGTGAGCTCTCTGACACACAACAGCTTCTGCTCAAAGCATTCAGGGTGTAGGAACAAACAAGATCCACCGGAAAGAGGCACGCTTCTTGCCCCATCCAGTCAAGAGCCCGGGCGCAGACTCAGGTACTGAGCATGCTTTGACTCTTCCCCTTCAGAGAGCTCTGAGGCAGCCTCTTAATACAGGATTTCCAGGGTAAGGTAGCAGATTAGCCCAGTCTTCAGTGCAGGATTAAATCCACACTTCCCTGAGAGTAGGGATGTCCACATGTGCGGGTCCAGAAAGATGAGAGCTCTTTGCCTGAGAAGCAAAGGGTATCAGCTTGGTTCCAGTGTCAAGCTAAGGCAAGTAATGTGGCCTTCAGCCCATGGGTGGCTTTCTGTCAGCACAAATACACCAAGTTTTCTACATGGATTTAGACAACTGTGTCCATATGTGTAAGCCCCAATGCACTGACTTTGAAAGGCAAAACATCCCAATGAATCCCACTCAAGAGGCTCCCATTCCAGACTACCCCTGATGCAGCACTATCGAGAGTCAGGGATGAAAGAACAGTATTAAAGAAAAAAAAAAAAAAAAAAGCTATAAACCTTCTTTGCATGGCTCCTACCAGCTGATTCCAAGTTAAAGCAGCCTCAAACCGCTACCCAAGAACCACTCTGCGTACTTAGCTAATGGAGCTGAATAGGTTTCAGCCATGGTCTTCCCCAGGCCTTCCATAAACTTCAGTTCTCCATGTGCTAGACCAAAAATCTGCTTTAGTAATATCCAGCCTCAACCTTCCACTATTCCCCTCCTCACTGCACACTATGTTCCAAACTCTTCACATCCTTGAGGTGAAATGCACTTGTGAAGCAATGACATATTCAAGTTTAGTCCTGCAGGAAAGAACGCATTTCCTGTCAGGTAGGTTTGCAGGTGGGTCTACAGCCTCCACTGTTTTAAGTGAATAGTGCAAAATCAGAGATTCACAAGGTTTTCAGGCTAAGGACCACTTTCAGCCCTGACAAGTTTCTCACTAACCTCCAGCTAGATCACTGAAGCTGTTGTGGGTGGAATCTCAAAAGGCACAATGGCTCCACAGCCATGGAAGCCATCAAATGAAGCTGATTTACACCAGCTGATATCCCCTGCAACTGTAAAATGCAGCTAAAGGTGTCTGAAGCTAAAGGGGCAAGACCTCACTGTCCTTTGATAATCACCTGTGGCTGGGACAAGGGCTTTACATCAGATCCTAAAGAGATGATGGAACCTGGTTTTGTTCACTTTTGCAGTGAGGTTTGCTCTCTCGACACATCACTGCTGCCTGCAATGCCGCTGTGTACACAGGCAGAGTACTGATTCAGCTCAGTGCCATAATGCACATGAATACACACACATGGCATGGCCATCGCTTCTTTCCATTGTTGCTCTCCAAGAGACTCATCTCCCTGCCTTAGTGGGAAATGCCCTTCTTTTTACCTTGTTTATTGTTATTTGTACTTTTTACATAGCTTTTCTAGCCCTGATGAGTGCAACCAGTGCATTATATTTTAAATCATCTCCTGTCTTTCTAGAGGTCAAAATTAGACCTTGAAAATGATTTTTTTATTTCATCACTTTATCAAACAGGGAACAAACAACAGGCAAACACACAAAATTACTACAGATTTCTTGGAAAAGAGCTCTCTAGGAAACATTTAACACTGCGTGCAACTCCAGCCATGCTTTCTTTGGAACAGTCAGATAAACATGGGAAGAGGAAAAAGCAGCAAATGGAATGGAAATCACTATCAGAGCATAAGGAAGGTCTCTTACTAGGTCATTCCATGGCATCCAGGGTGTATGAATGGCCAAAGACAGTAACATGTTCATGAGCAACACTGACAAACACAAGGCTGGGTGTACTGGTGGGAACAGCGAAGGCTCAAGAAGGTGTGTCAGAGGAGGCTTCTGTCTAACAAGGCATGTTCACAAAAAGCAGCGCAGCTTCCCAGATATAAACACCAGCTCTGACACACGCCACCTTGTCAGTACTCATGGCATACATGACCAGGTTAGATGTCAGGTTTGATTCCATTCTGCAGTGCACAATTTGTGGTCTTTAAGATCCCAGCAAACAAGCCGCAGCTGGTCCCCAGGCTCATATGACCTCCATAGTATTTTTCAGCTGACAGTGATGCATGCACCATGGTCCCCAGAAAACTGAGGAATAATACTGTTACATAACCAAAAAACATTTGGACACCTCTGCTGGGAACATATACGTCCAGAAGAGTGGATAATTATCAAAATACTGGATCTGGAAGAAATATTTCCCTGAGCAGAATGGCCAGTGGCTTGTAATACAAGATTTATCTGAAGACAATGCAGCATTAATAAAGAATCCCACTTAAGCTCATAGCCAACAAATCTTCCCCCTTTTCACAGGTGTACAACATAGCAGGACTGAATTTTCTGCTGACATTTTCCATGCTTTCTTCTCCTGGAAGCGTCAGAACAGCCTCTCTCCAAGGACTTTACAGCTCCATTTCCAGTCATAGCCTGAACCAGGATGGCAGAAGTGTGAAAGCAGTAAGATGTAACAAGTAAGAATCAGCTCCAGCAGAAGTGGGAGAGGTTTCAGGCTGCTATTTTAATTTTGTTAAATAACCCTCCCTTGCACAGGGTTATCAACATGAGTCCAGCACATTTTCCTTATTCAGCTACCAAAGTCAAGCACACAGAAATGGAGAAAGTCAAAAAGTAACAGCCACTTTTGATTTTTTCTGCAAGGAAAAACTACTGTGAGATCAGGGAGCATTATCACATTCAAAGCTAAATTATTTTAACTAGGGTGAAACCCCATGTTAACCCCGCATATAAAAGAATTATTTAAAGCAGTTAAAAATTCACATTGCCTTAGTGTAACTCAACAAGGACCCAAACTTAAGCTAAGTCAAGCTGACTTTGAAGAATGGACAAGCTGTTTGGTCTAACCAAGAGCTTGGCCGCATTAAGAGCTGGCCCCAAAGAGGGCTGGAGCAATCATGCACAAATGAACTACCAAAAAAGCACCCTTCTCCATCCTGGGGGAAAAAAAGCCCCAAAACTATCCCAGAATGAAACAGCAGTAACCCAGGCTAAACCAGGATCACTTGAGCTTCAGGGCTGCATCATGAGATTGTGCATAAGGCTTTCCAAGAAGATCCTCTCTATGACAGAAGGTTCAAGCCTAGAAAAGTCCTAGGCAAAGTTCAAGGACTTCAGCCAAGAAAGAGAGATGAATTTAAACATACCTATTCCGTCCTTTAAACATTAGGAGGCAGGTAGAAAGACCTCATCCATCTCCCCCCTCCCCAACTCACAAATGTGACCAAGGAGACAGAATAAAGTTTAGAAAGCAACACACACTTACAGCCAATAAAAAATTACAATTCTTTATGAAGTTTATAATCTGCCTGTAGAAGTCGCACTGCTGGAGGCAGACACCAAGAACAAAAACCAGGGCGAGAGTTCAGACAAGGGAGTGTGTAACACATGGTAGTGAATTATGATTTTAGAGTTACACAAGCTAACCTAAGTGGATTAATCAAGCCGCACACCTCACGGAATAAGATGATCATCTGTAGGGTGTCACATCAGATTGCCTCCTAATGACAGGGCACAGGAAGGAAAGGCAGAGTAGCTGCCTTTCCTGAATCAAAAGCACAGGAGCAACAGGACTCTGGGAAGCCATCCAGCCCATCCTTTGTCCCAAGGCAGGATCAGCTGTGACATTTATCAGCTCTGACAGACATTAGTTCAGAGAGCTTCAGGAGGCCTCTGTTAACAGTGGAGACTCAACCACCTCCCAGGCAATCCAATCCAGTGTTTTGCTATTCTCAGAAGCAAGGTCTGTACAGAGGTAATATCTTCGGCCAATAATCTTCCCTTAATTAAGTCTTCTCTGTCCTGAAGCACTAGATACTATCCACTGACTGTGAACATGGGAAATCAATAATACAAGTTTATTTAGCTACATCCTTCAGGGGCCCTGGGAGAGCAAACAAACATCCCATTGCAACAGGTAGCAGCAGAATTCAAGCAATGCTGTTCAGTCGGGTAGGTGGAACACCAAGTCTTCAACAATCTGTCTCAGCACTTTGGTTTTCAAATAAACACAGGTGTAAGGCAGTACGTAGCAGGCTCGTACGTAAGCAAGTTTCCTAGTGGACCCTTAGACAAGCGAAGTAAAAAAATCAGAGAAGCTTATAAACACTAGGACCCTGAAGAGTACATTGTTTGGACCGTTGTGGGAGAAAGGCTAGATGTTCAAGGGCTATACAGCTCTCCTTTGTGGGCAGGTCCAATCCCAGGGCGCACCATGTGCCCTTGACTCTGTTTGTCTTGGCTGAGCACTCTCTTTTGTGTTCTTTAGGCAAAAATCTCACAGAAGACTAATTTGCAAGCTTTGTCTAGCATCTGACACATTCACTGACTTTACAAGACCTCCGAGCTCTGCACCCCAGAGCTCTCTTTCTACACCACAGGAGCCTGCTCAATGCACAGCTTGGTATTTCTGCTAAAACCCAGAGGACAAAAAGAAAATATCATTATTGCAGGCTCTGGCCTCCTGGTTCTCATTTGCCTTTATGAGTGGTTGTTAGCAAGCAACTAAGTTTAGGAACAGAAGGCACATGCCTTCTGGCAGCTGCCTGCACTTGAACAAAAGGACCTGGAGAGAAACTCACACCCATTTATTTGTTCACAGTAAAAAGAAAAGCTTACACCTGACTTCGGCAAAAGCCAACAAGACTTAATATTTAATGAAGGCAAGTCTTGCCTTATTCAAAGCTGAGACAGCAGAGGGCTTGGCATAGAGGAGAGAGCCTTAAGAACACTGAATTTCTGTAATAATGTGGTAGAACTGTTGTCTTCTATGAAGGGTAAGTCTACACTGCAGCCCGAATAAGCAATGAGTAAGTGCGATGGGGAGATGAAGTTGCTAGGCTGAGGGCAGAACGTCTCTAGAATGACGCAGTTCAGTTTTAAGACAACTACAGAGCTGTAGTTCTGAGGAGTGAAGGGGAGGGGAACAAGAGAGTTGGGAAGGAGTGTAACTCATGCTGAATTATCTATTGCCACATTTTCTAGCTGGAGCAGCTTTAGTTTCTCCTAGAATCTACATTCAAACAATACAAGGCGTAGTAGGATCTCAACCACACCACGCTCACTACCTTTGCTGGGACTGCTTCTACGACTCCACTGCATGTCCCTAGCCAACCCAGTCTGCCAAGACCTCCACTGATGGAAAAGGAGTGCTATTAACTGTTGGATTCATAAACAGAGTTTTGATGCACAGAGGAAAAGAAAAAAAAAAGCAGCACCAGTGAAAGAGCAGCAATCATTTGCACAGAGATTTTAAGGATTGGTTTCCTTCCCAGGAGAGGGGAAACTAATTTTGGGGACATAGGATTAAGCTATGCAGCTATAACTGCTTTTTATCACACTGATACCTACCACCTCACTGTAACCTTCTGTGCCTATTTCCTGTATTGACCTGCTGACTCTTTTAAACATCCTGTATCAAACTCAACATAATATACATTTGAATACCTAGCAACACCAGGGCTCTCATTTTTGTCTCCCAACTTCTGGACACTACAACAGGGTGGAGGTAAGCAATAAAGGCAGATGTAGCATCTCCAAGGATAGACTTAAAATGTGGGAAGACAACATGGACTAGACAAGCATCAGACAAACTGCCAAGGCCTCATTCAGCCCCAGAGGAACTGCCTGCGTATGTCAATCCTCTCCCCCAAAAATCCAGAACTGGAATTAAGGAAGAGCATAGGGAAAGGACTTGTGGGAGATAGTAATTCATCATCCTTTCACCAGAGGCAATGATAAATTATATCAGTGGCAACAACAGAGATCACAGCCAGCATAAGGGTTTGGAATGAACTGATTTCTGCACAGATCACTTGAGGAAGAACTGTGAGTGGACACAGACAGCAGCCCAGTGAGGCTCTGGCTCTGCCTGTCTTTGCAGCATTCACTAGCAGGAAGACAAAGGCCAGCAAGAACCTGAGTACAGACTGGCAGCTTTGATGGTGATTAAGAAACAATCTGAAGATCTAAGAAATTAAGCTAGACAAAAAAGGTCCAAACCCAATCTTAAAATACTCTGTAGCACAGAAATGAAAAGTCTGACCTCTAAATAAATAGTTCAGTGACATATGTAAAGCAGAGGAAAGGTGTACTGAAGTCACAATAGAATTACAGAATTTTTCTTTTAAACGCAAAGAAAAGATGAAGCAGCAGACAGCTGCTGAATGAAATATGAAAAGCAAGGGGAGAAGGGGTTGCAGCAGACCCATCACCAAGAGAAAACAGCCTAAAAAATTAGTAGAAAATCCATTTTGTAAGAATTGCTATAAATCCACATGTACCACTTAAACATACACAGCCCAAGGGAATTTGTGTATAGAATCTACAGAACAACACAAAAGATACATTTCTGTGACTCAGGAAAACTTTGTTAGTAGGGTGCCATCAGCTCATGCCATTCAGGTGTATGAAATTTAACTTCAATGAGAAGAATGCAGTCAGGTGTAACAAATTAGGGCAAGAGAGATAAGGGAGCCCATAGAAAAGTCATAATACCTGCTAACAAATGTTTCCTAGACATACCAGGTTACAGCAACATTTCATGAAAATTAAGTATTTCAGGAGGACAGAACACAGCTGTAGTTCAGAATGAGTCACAGAGTCACTTGGGGTGGAAGGGACCTTTAAAGATCATATAGTCCAATCCCCCGCCTTGGGCAATAAGCCCCCTCTGCCCTGAGCAGATAGTGAAATCACGGCTAAAAAAACCCGCGCTGGGTCCGCACCGACACCCCGGTTGCAGGTGCGGGCAAGCCAGCCACAGTGGGATCCACTCACTCCTGTACCTACACTGCATAGCCATGATTTTTATTACTATAAACGAGATTTTATTACATAGACAAGATTTGTGCTGAGGCCAAAAGGCAGAGGATCTCCAAAGGCAGCTGGCAGCACAATGGCACACCCTTTAGCCCTTCCATCCAGGCAAAAGCAGGGTCTGGATACAGAACATCCCATGTCTGCATAGCTGCTCTCTCCCAAGAAGAGTTTAGTCCCCAAAATTCCTTTGCCCTTGTAAGAACAATCAGCCAGAGCTTTTAGTCAACACAATCCACCTTTTGGCAAGAATTAGTTATTTTGAAGTTACTCCATTTTATTCCTCTAACATATTTTCTGCCCCAGTAGTTTTCCTCAGAGCTGCAAGCTCTATACTTCCTCCTGCACAAACTCAGAGGTTTTCCCTTTCTCTCCCAACCCTCCACATTTTTCCTGCTATTGAGAGTAAAAAAAAGACACTACTGTTAACTCAAAACTCAATCACTCACTCCCTCTGATGCCTTTCTGGGCAACATCCATTTCTCCAGCTGCAGCTCCTTATAAACAAGAGGTTTTCTGCTGAAACACACCTGACTAGCCTAAGATTTAAGGGAGGGAGAAAAAGAAAATGATTGTAAAAGGAGCAACTAAATCATTCTCAAAGGTAAACATCTTGCACCATAAAGAAAAAAGAAAAGGCTAATCCATACCCTAAAACAGTGTTTCAGCTGTCTTATGAATAAGCCAATATAACACTTTTGTGGGGGACTAACATATGGTGAGTGAGGTCAATCAAATCCTAATAGCAACAGCACAGCTTTAGATTATCTCTGCAGGTTTGAGATCAGCCCGATTGAAAAGGAACAAAAACAGCCTTTCTCCAAAAGTTGCTGCTTAGCTAGGGCATCCCTCGAGCTTCACCACAGCTGCAGGCAGCATCACAGACCTGCAGGCAGGGAGGCACCAAGGAGTAACTTTCACCGAGAAAGCAGAAGGGAGATGTCCAACCTCCTGCACCAGGCCAGCAGCCTTCCTCGCACCCATCCCTCCTCGCAGCACTCCCTGTGCTCACCGAGCCCGAAAAGCACGCCTTAATTTCGGCCTGGCTCGGTGGGATGCCGCCCGCCCTGCAGGCCCCGGGGACTACCGGGGCGGCGAGCAGAGCCCTCAGACGCCCTCACCCGCGTACCTACCAACCGCCCTCCGCCCACAGCGGACCCGCACG
>NW_009232627.1:0-16893 GCF_000690835.1 Fulmarus glacialis
TTTCATCTGCCTCCTCATCCTGGTTAGGTTATGTTAGACATAACATGATTTTTCTTTATATGTTTCATCCGTATAGTAAGTAATAGAGTGGACCTTGCCATCGAACTCTGTTGAGTCGCACCTTTATAAATCTCTATTAAAATCACTTTCTGCTAATACCTTTGATGGTGATTCTTTGGGTGGCCTCTAAACCACTCATTCGTGACAGGATTCAATAACTCAGTGGCCATGACATTAATTATTCATATACATTCTTCATTCACAGACTGTTCTTCTTACTCACTTCAGCAAAAGTAGTTTAATGAAATTTCATCTTGCCTGATAGAGAAGATAAATCTAAGCTAAACTAACGTTACTGTTAATATGCTGTAATGAAAAGGTGTTCTGCATTCTCATCCTGTTTTCCAGTGTGGTTCAACACATTTCATTGATCATTTTACAAAATGACTGTTTCAGGTGTATTGAAATCAGAGGGATTGCATTAAGGTTACCAGAATCAGTGGGATATTGAAAATTTTTATATAGCTTTTAAGCATTACCACATCTGGAAATTAGGTTTTTTAATATGCTTTTCAATTTCTTTATTTAAATAATAATTTATTTGTGTAGAAACATTGTATTTAGGTCTTTGTCGCAGTTTAGCATCTTTGTGCTAAAAAGCAGCCAGTTTCGACCATTTAAGATGAAGCTGCTTTGATGGTTCTTGTTATAGAGTGTAAAGGGTTTTTCCTACAGAGTTTTCTGCTGGAAAAATTCCACAGATCAAAACATCAACTGACATGCTGATAAAGATTTTTTTGTGTTCTCCTTGCATTTTTTCAAACCTTGGGAAAAAAAGCTTGCGTTCTTTTGAGGTGTTGAATTCTTTAGCAGTGCGTAGAGAGTAACCATATTTGCAAATTTACAGTGTGCTTTCCAAAAAGGTTCAAAACATTTCTCTCCTTAAGATTTGGGAAGTCAATGTTACTCTTTTTTTAAAAGCACTCGCAAGCCACATGGCTAGTCCTCTGTTACTGCCACATAGAGCCAAATCTGTGAACATTTCTGTTTCTGCCTCCTGCATCTTTTCAGGGTCTGGTAGGTTATTTTTCATAGTTATAGAACTTGACATGTGTTGTTGTACAAATAGTGGATTTGGAGATATCTTCTATCACTTTTAGTGTGTACTCAGGCTTGTAATTCTGCATCCTTCTCACTGTCTGGAAAGCCAGTTATTGTTGGTATATGTTTGATATGTGCATAGTTTGTGTAAGGTATAGTATGCATAGCTGGTGTAACACAGAATGAAGTGGCCTAAGGTGAAATCTTTGAATCAAGAAGAGGATTTTACTCAACTGTATTTGAAAAAGTGCCTAAAGGAATCACTGGTCAACAGATAATACAGTGTTTCCTTATTAAGCAGTTCCCTGTTACAACTCCCTTTTTGTTATCCTTCATTTTGCACATCTAACCCCTGTACTATTAGCTTCAGTAAAGACAGATTGCCTATTGCTACTAAGAATTTTTTCCAGGCCTTATCATCCTTTGTACCTCAATAATACCTTGCAATGAGATACATAAAAAAATAATTTTGTAGCTATACAAGGCCAAGAATAGATTTTAAAACTATTTTATAGTTCTTTGGAGCCAATTGTGTGAGCATTTTTTATTTCAGTCAAGTCAGGTTCAATTGCATTATTTTTATTTCATTAAATATCTTTTCTATAGCAGTAGGTTCTGGGTGCCAAGTTGTGTTCTAGACATTTTACCAAGTTACTGTCTAGCAGCTGGTTCATAGTATAGCAGCTGTTTCATAGTAATTTCACATTTTTGTGTGCTTGATATGCAACAAATGGGAAGTAATTTAAGCTGCTTTAGCCCTCAATTAAGGAAGCTTCTGGTAAGAGATTCCTCCCATAGAAATTTTGTAATTTAAGAAGGTGAGTCATAGAATCATAGAACCATAGAATAGTTTGGGTTGGAAGGGACCTTTAAAGGTCACCTAGTCCACCCCCCCTGCAATGAGCAGGGACATCTTCAACTAGATGAAGACGAAGACGAAGATGAAGATGAAGATGAAGATGAAGAACAGACAAAAGAGGAAAAAAAGAGATTGCGGTGATAATAGGCATATTCCATGATTTTTCCACTGTCTTTTGAACCCAAGATAAATTATATGTAGGAAGTAAAGAAGAATACAGACAAACTATGTGCAATTTTTTCACTTACTTTATATCAATTTTATAATATATGTATTGGATAAAAATATATTTGGTACATACATGTGTTTAAGGTACCTATACCTTTAAAGCTACAATTAACATAAATACCTAGATGTCATTTAGGTATGCAACAAATTCTTCAAAATCTGGTTAAAAATAATGCTTCTTTTCTATTGTTCTAGGTCAAATGAAGTTAATCAAAGTCTCAAGAGCATGAAGGTCTACATAGTCGTTGTCTACAGCTGAAATTTCTGACTTTCTGTCCCTTGACAGTCCATGAGAAGAGACAAGCATTTCTAGCCCAATTCATCTCTTCCTAATATATATATCTAAAATGAGGTTGATGAAACTTGCCTTCAGAGTCCCTATTTCTGACCAATAACTATAAAGGGAAGTTAGGATGCCTAGTTCACATATAAAACTATATTATATGTCTAAAGCTAAGTGAACTGAATCTAAAACTCAGGAAACACTTTTCACATCAATGTGATACTTTCCACCATCTAAAGTAATTAAAATAGCAGAAAATACTGCACAGGCAGTTTCAATATATAGTCCTATTACTTAATGTGACATTCCTTTTTTTAAAAATGCTGCTGCTAATGAAATGATATAGGCAAGCTTGTCAAAACAATGTCTCGGGAAGTGAAAAATGTGATTTAATAGAATTTTGATTCCTTGACTTGCTGTTCTTTTTTTTTGTAAGACTGCTTTTTGAATACGGTTTTGAATGCAAGGGAACAGAAAGCAGTAAGTACTTAATCCCAGCTTGAAAAGTAACCTTGTGACATTTCTAAGAGTAAATTATTCAAGTATTGTTTTTTTGGTTTAACTGTAGAGGACTGCAACCTCTCAGAGGACCAGATGATTATTGACATTTTATTTCTACACATTTCCTTTTGAGATCTAAGACTTTACATTGGGGTGTTTCTAAACAGCATATAATGAAGGAGAAGGTTTCCCCACTTACAAGTTACTTTTTAGAGGCATTACACATAACTAATTCTAATTAAGAAGATAGTACTGCAGTTAGGGTGGTGTGACTTTTTGGTATTTTTGCAATCTATCATTTTCACACTCTTTTCTGATACTTTCAGAAAGTGTTGCTACTTAGATGTGGAGTGTTTGGCAAACTTGGTATTGGTTGCTTTGGATGGTATGGATCATATTCAGACATCAGTGTTTCTAGAATACTATTCATCCTCCGAGAACAGTTGTTTGTGAGTGGGACAGTGAGCTTTCTCTGTTGAATTTTTTTTGTTCACTCTGAGGCATGCACTCTCTGAGTAGAAATAACCTTCAGCTTTTTTATCCATTATACTTCACTTTGGAAGCTGAAGGTTTTATTCTTATTTTATAATTTTGGAATACTTTTAATGAAAGGAAATATTGAAACAATCCTGTCAGAGAGTTCTACAGTTCATTGCTCTATGTATGTCTTCTTGTCATGGTTTAACCCCAGCCAGCAACTAAGCACCGCACAGCCGTGTGCTCACTCCCCCAGGTGGGATGGGGGAGAGAATCAGAAGAGTAATAGTGAGAAAACTTGTGGGTTGAGATAAAGACAGTTTAATAGGTAAAGCAAAAGCCGCGCACGCAAGCAAGGCAAACCAAGGAAATCATTCAGTGCTTCCCATCAGCAGGCAGGTGTTCAGCCATGTCCAGGAAAGCAGGGCTCCATCATGCATAATGGTTACTTGGGAAGACAAATGCCATCACTTCAAATGTCCCCCCTTCCTTCTTCTTCCCCCATCATTATATTGCTGAGCATGACATCACATGGTATGGAATACCCCGTTGGCCAGTTGGGTCAGCTGTCCTGGCTGTGCCCCCTCCCACCTTCTTGTGCACCTGGCAGAGCATGGGAAGCTGAAAAGTCCTTGACTATGTAAGCACTACTTAGCAACAAGTAAAACATCAGTGTGTTATCAACATTATTCTCATACTAAATCCAAAACACAGCACTATACCAGCTACTAGGAAGAAAATTAACTGTAACCCAGCTGAAACCAGGACACTTGTGAATTTTCAATAATAACTTCGCTGGTAGGGTCACTAAGTCATGCTCTTCCTGTTGTATTATTGGCAGATCTTTTGCCAAGGTTGCAGTCATACCAATAATCAGTGGCTTAGATAATTCTGTCCTAATCTGTCGGTTCTTTTTCAAGAATCCATATATTACATGTGAGTATTTTTCTAACATCTTGAACAATTATTATCTTCTACAACATTATAGATTAGATTTTACTTCTGGCACAAAGTTAATGAGAGTATATGCTGCTTTCTCAGATGATCATCCCTCTGTGACTGCCTGCTTAAGGAGCTTTGTGTTATTTTTTGAAGCTCTGTAGCTACCCATAATGCATGTGGCACTAAATGATTTCTTTCTCATCTGGATGTGTTCCTCTGCCCCCCATTATTTTCCTCTGTGTTTCATATATGCTAGCAGATATATCAGTTACCTTATGGTGTCTACTATGGTACTAGCCATCAGTGTTTAGGCACCCAAATCCTACCTTTTTTTTCTGCTTGTCCTCAGCAAACAGAACCAACTGATTTTTGCTCTTTTGGAAATGGAATAAAATGATCACTTCGGCCTTCTGATTTTTGGCATCTACAGCTCCATGGTTTACCTTGATGTTCCAGCATGCTATGGCTCCCTTGAAGCTCGTGCACCAGCCTTCCATTCCTTTTCCTTTTCCATCCAGAAAGACTGACTATGCTTTATAACACCCTTTCCTCAAGGCAAGGGTGTTATAAAGAGAAGAGAAAACTCTGTATCTTCTGTACAGTAAGTTATGAATTGTCTTAGATATGTAATATTTTTTAGAGATTTTTTCCTGAAATTTATTTTCACCTAGAAAGTCTGTGCTTAACTTATATAAATTTTATTTCTATTATTTCTTTTTTCTGTCTCTTTTTCACCTTGTCCCCTCCATGCTATACTTACTTATTTACATTGTAGTGACTCCTACAGGATACACACAGGCTCTGAAGCCCCATTTATCAGACGTTATACAGAGCTCCCTGCTCTAAAACTTTAAATCAAGAAACAGAGAAAACAGAATCAGAAGGCATGGACTTCATTCCTAGTTCAAAATTTGGAATTTTTTTACTTTGCTTTTCTAGGACAAACATCATAGGAGGTATGATACATTAAAAACGTATACTTTTTTAGCAGACTCTTCAACCTGACCATCTTAATTTGGCAGTTAGATATCTTTCGCTTCAATAATAATACTTTCTGTAAGATTTGAATTTTCTTAAGGCTTTCTTAAGTGAGAAAGCAAGGCTTTTAAAAGAGAGCAGAATTTGTATTTCCTTTGATTTAACAGTCTGTTATCTTTCCTCACAATAATATGTTCTAATGTCATTCAAGATGACTGATACTCATAATTCTACAGAGGATTTTGGTTTCCAGAGCTACATAGTGTTTCTGTAGAAACATTGTGCTTTTATTTCAGTCCTTTGCGATACTACATTTTGTGTAAGACCAAATTGCTATTTTATTTCTTGAGAATGGGGCATTCAGCATGTTTTACTATGTCTTAATTCATGAACACAGTCACTTTTGGAGAAATTAGTTGATTTTTCTTTGCTGTTTTGTCATAGAATCACAGAATCATTTAGATTGGAAAGGACCTTTTTAGATCATCAAGTCCAATCCCCCTGCTCAAGCAGGGTGAGTGAGAGCAGATGGAATTTCATGTTTTTTAATTTGTGCCCATTACATCTTGTCCTCTCAGTGGGCACTACTGTGAAGAGTCTCGCTGCCTCTTCTTCATTCCCTTCCACCAGGTATTTAAACACATTGATGAGATCTCCCTGAGCCATCTCTTCTCCAGGCTGAACAGTCACATCTTTCTCCGCTTCTCCTGATATGAAACAAGTTCCAGTCCCTTAATCGTGTTTGTGGCCCTGCTCTGGACTCACTCCAATAAGTTCTTATCTGTCTTGTACTGGGGAGCACTGGACTCAGTACTCCAGATGTGGCCTCACCAGTGCTGAGTAGACCCTCAACCTGCTGGAAGCACTCTTCCTAATGCAGCCCAGGAAGCTGCTGACCTTTTTTGCCATGACAGCACATTTCCTGGCTCATGGTCAGCATTGTTGTCCAGCAGGACCCCCAGGTCCTTGTTCGCCAAGCTGCTTTTCAGTCAGTCAGTTCCCAGCATATACTAGTGCCTGGCATTATTCCTCCCCAGGGGCAGGACTTTGCGTTTCCCTCTTTTGAACTTCATGAGGTCTCATCTGATCTCTCCAACCTGTCCTGGTTCATCTCAATGACAGCACACCAGTCTGGTCTATCAGCCAATCCTCCCAGTTTTGTATTATTTATGAACTTGTTGAAGGTGCACTCTGTCCCATAATCCAGGTCATTAATGAAGAGGCTAAAATGTGTAGGCCCCAGTATCGACTTCTGGAACACACCACTAGTGACTTGCTTCCAACTGGACTTCTTGCAGCTGATCACAACCCTCTGGACCTGGCTGTTCAGCCAGTTTTCAATCCACCTTGCTACTTATCTAACTTATCTAACTTGTACTTTGTCAGCTTATTGATGAGGATGTTATGGGAGACAGTCAGTGTCAAAAGCCTAACTGAAGTTGAGCTAAGCAACATCCACTCGTCTCACCTCATCCACCAAGTTAGTCACCTCATAGTAGGTGGCTATCAGGTTGGCTAAGCATGATTTCCCCTTTGTAAATCCATGCCGACTAGTTCCAGTCACTTTCTTGCCCTTCATGTCTTTGGAAATGTTTTCCAGGCTTATTTGCTCCATCAGCTTCCCAGGAACTGAGGTGATCCTGACTGGCATATGTTCCCTGGATCTTTCTCCTTGCCCTTCTTGAAGATAGGAGTGACATTTGCTCTCTTACAGTCTTCAGGAAACTCTCCCAGCTGCCATAACCTTTCAGAGATAATCAGGAGTGGCCTTGCAGTGACATCAGCCAGCTCCCTCAGCACTTGTGCGTGTAACCCATCAGGCCCCATGGACTTCTGTATGTCCAGACCTCACTTGGTCCTCCTCCTCCGAAAGTATGTCTTCCTTCTGGTCTCAGAATTTTCCCACTGGTCTCAGAGGCCTGGAATTCCTGAAGGCCAGGCTTACCAGTAAAGGCTGAGGCAAAGAAGGCATTGAGAACCTCATCCTTTCCCATGTCATTTGTCAACCGTTCCCCTGCCCCATTCAGCAGTGGGCCCATGTTTTCCCTAGTTTTCCCTTTGCTGCTAACGTACTTGTAGAAACCTTTCTTGTTGCCCTTCACATCCCTCACCAGTTTCAGCTCCAGGCTGGCCTTGGCTTTCCTAACCCACCCTTGCTTCCACCTCTTGTACACTTCTTTTTATGTCTGAGTTCAGTTAGGAGCTGCTTCTTCACCTGTGCAGGCCTCCTGCCACCTTTGCTTGATTTCCAACTTGCTGGGATGGATCTTTCTTGAGCTTGGAGGTGGTGATCCTTGAATATCAACCAGCTCTGCTGGACCCCTCTTCTCTCCAGAGTCATACCCCATGGGATATGGCCCAGTGTCACATTTTTGTGTTCAATGGCTGCCACATTTTTACTACATTTTGCAGCTTTTGATTATAGTTTATTGTCTCCTATTTCTGATGAAGAAATTCTATGTACAAAAAGACTGACTGATATAATGATTAGAGAATTTTAGAAGTATTTTAAAATTATCACAATTTATTTAATGTCGCTGTTATTTTCCTGTCTTCACTGCCAGAAGTATTAACATGAAAATTCTCTAACACTTCTCTTTTACATTGCACTGACAGTTTTCTGACTTTACATATCACATTGAAGGGTCCAACTGGAAAAAGCAATAGGAAACACAAGATGCAGAGCTGTATTTGAGCTGGAACCTGGCTTTACCAGAGTGTGTGTCTGTTTCATGTCTGAGTCCTATGTCTTTCAGGGATCAAAGAGCCAAATGTTGGACTCTGGCAGTAATGGTGTGAGATATTTCTTGGACCACAACCTTGTGGTTAGAAAATTTTAGAAAAAAACAGATTTGCAAAACTGATCTTACCCTTCCAAAGTCTAGAGGATCTCTGTTAGGGTGTACTTTCTATCACTTTTATCACTGATCTAGCTACTGTGTGTAGAAGAATTCAAGATTAATGAAAGCAGAGGAAAAAAAAGAGAGCTGGATTCTGCAGACTGGTGTGAAGTGGACATGCTCTGATGAGAGGAAAGGAGTCTTGCACCCTGACCTTGTTGCCTGTCTTCATATATTTTATATGACTTAAACACTAAATGACTTCCAAAAAACTTCTTATCATTGGATTACAGAGCCTGGAATATAAGTATACCCATATAAACAAGAGACAGTCTAATGGTAGAGTGCAATCTAAATAGTGGGTTAGACAAAAGCTTGAAAGAAAATCATAGCTAATTAGTACGATGGTTACCTAGTGCCTGCTGGTTTTAGCTCCTGTTTCATCCACTTTTGAATAAACTTTTTTTCTAAAAAGGCTGTCTGGATTTCTTCGTGTTACTTGGGGACGGTGGAAAAATTATAGGTAAATGTGTTTGAATGTGTGGGGAATATTTCTTCATTACAAGTCATTAGTCTCTCTGGTCTATATTGCCACCCAGCTGTGATCAAAAAAACTAAGACATTACAAGGTTTGAATACTTTACTTTCGGCTCTGTACAAGAAACAGATTACAGGGTATTCTTTATTTGCAGTAGGAGAGAGTATGAACAGACTACAACAAAAAGGATGGAAACAGGGCATTTTTAGCATTAGTAGCCACAGTCTGAACTTGTAAAGCCACAAAGGACCCAGGGGCTCTGAGGATCCTTATCCTATATGACATTGTGCTTGAACATGACAGCCGTCTTTTGCTGCCTGTGATAGCTCCTCTCTTCTCCCCTTTTCTCTGAAACATCTAAGCTCAGGCCCATAACTTTAGTATGCATTTACATTTTAGTTTCACTAAGTCCTAAAAGCATCAAAATATCCAATGCTTTGTTCACTGTGGTTTATAGTGGATCAAACTCTGTATCAGTACATCTCATTCTGTGTTCAGCACTGAAGTAGGACTGGAAGGAAAAAATGAACATATGTATATGATGAAATGCATAGTAATCACTATACAAATAAGAATATTGTAAAACTTGCATCCAGTTTCCAGCTTTATGAACATACAGGCTTAGAGGGTATAGAGAAAAAAATCATTACCCATATTTGATGAGTAGATAAAGTAAGGAATACAAAATAAAGACAGTTATGCATCCATGTTTTACTTACATTTTTTTTCTTTCAGTTTTTTAGTTTTGTTGAAGCTACAAAGAAAAAATGAGAGTTTGCTGTAGATTTTACCACAGCTGCAGAGGAGAAATTGTCTTGCCACACAGGTATGTAAGATGTAATACCTATATAAAGGCATCCAAATTGCAGAATGTATTTGCTACCTTGCTAGCTGCATTATTTTGTCATGTGTTGAACCAACTATCTTCTGTTATGATAAACTTAAAAAATAATTATGTCCTTGTGACATCAAAATCCATGAATACAAACTCCAGTGTTAGTGGCTCATTTTTGCACAGCTTCTTTCAGATCACCTGCACTCTTCAATCAAGTGCTTTTTTTTATTTTTTCTTTCAGAGTTTATCCACACCTCATGTTAAGTTTGTTGTATGGCAAGCTGATTTCTTTTTCCAAATTAACTGTATATTGACTCTGAGATTAGTAGCTCTTGTGTTGTGATATGCCATGATCTCCAGCACAGGAAAATGAGTCACACTGGTTCAGAATGTGTCCAATGCAATATAAAGAGTAATTCATCAAGGAGCTGCAAAGTTTGAAAGCGGATGGTAGCCATGAGCTGAGTTTTTCCAGAGGACCATCACCTCTTTTTATTTACATTTGTGACAATTTCACCTGAAAAATGACAGAATCATAGAATAGTTTGGATTGGAAGGGACCTTTAAAGGTCATCTAGTCCAACCCCCCTGCCGTGGGCAGGGACATCTTCAACTAGATCAGGTTGCTCAGAGCCCCGTCCAACCTGACCTTAAATGTTTCCAGGGATGGGGCATCTACCACCTCTCTGGGCAACCTGTGCCAGTGTTTCACCACCCTCACTGTAAAAAATTTCTTCCTTAGATCTAGTCTAAATCTACCCTCTTTTAGTTTAAAACCATTCCCCCTTGTCCTGTCGCAACAGGCCCTGCTGAAGAGTTTGTCCCCATCTTTCTTACAAGCCCCCTTTAAGTACTGAAAGGCTTCAATAAGGTCTCCCCAGAGCCTTCTCTTCTCCAGGCTGAGCAACCCCAACTCTCTCAGCCTTTCTTCATAGCAGAGGCGTTCCATCCCCCTGATCATTTTTGTGGCCCGCCTCTGGACCCGCTCCAACAGGTCCATGTCTTTCCTGTGCTGAGGGCTCCAGAGCTGGACACAGAACTCCAGGTGGGGTCTCACCAGAGCAGAGCAGAGGGGCAGAATCACCTCCCTTGGTCTGCTGGCCACGCTTCTTTTGATGCAGCCCAAGATATGTTCAGGCTTCTGGGCTGCGAGCACATTGTCGGCTGACGTCCAGCTTTTCATCCACCAGTACCCCCAAGTCCTTCTCGGCAGGGGTGCTCTCAATCCCTTCATCCCCCAGCCTGTATTGATAAATCAATTAAATGTTGCGGGAAATATGTGCAGGCAGATTCGTAGACCACGTAATTTTGAGTCTTCCTCGAGTTTAATTTCTTAAAAGCAGATTATAAGTTTATAATGAAAAAAGGTTTGAAACTAATCTTTGTGATGATCTGCTTTTTCATACTGACCATTAGAGCATTGTGTCCTCAGCAGGCTGAATGCATCTGTGTCAAGGACTACTCTAAAAGTGCAGTGAAAGTCAGAAAAGTGGACCAAGTAGAATGGTTACAGTTGTGTGAATTCAGAAGTACAACATATAGGAACCACGCTGAGTGTTTCATAGCACTTTCTGGACATGTAACATTGATAAAGTTATTTCACTCGTACTTCTGCGAGCGCTACACAGCAAGACGCATTCCATTCCTTCACCGCCACTGATAAATGAGTTGAATTATTAGGACTGAAGACATCAGAAACAGAAAGAACTTGGCATGATTATCAAATCAATCTGCAGCAAGCTTTAGGACAAATAACAGCGTGGTCTTTCAAATATGGCAAAGTAAACAGCTTGCATTACAGGCACCAAGGAGAGAATAAAAGGTGCGTCCATACAGTGCCATTTGCAGTTTCTTTTCAGAATATTAGTTTTCAGAATATTAGTGCCCTTCAAACATTATGACCGCACTCACAATTCAGAGATGAATTGTGAATGCACCAGAGGGCAGATGATATTGAATATGAAAAGAAATGTGAATTCCTGAAAACAGTAAAGCCAGTGAAGTTCTATTACAACAGGGGCTTTTACGGATTCAAGGGTCTGTTCATGCCCTTAAGGAGATCACAGTATCCAAATACCAAGCTGGTTATGAAGAACTGGGAGTGCATGGACATCTGGTAATTAAAATCACAATATAGGGTAGAAGTAGTCTACAAATGTGTTGAAGGCTCTGTGTCTGCTTTGCTATAAGCCCTCCTGCCTGCAGAAGAGAAAGAGGATTCACACTCCAGGATGCACTGCCTTTCCCAGACTGGCCTGTTCATATTTTGGAGGAGAGAGCATCTTGTTTGTAATTACATATACAGAGTAGTTCACCTACGTGTCATCAAAATTACATTCATTGTCTCTGTTTTCCCCTCTGTACTAAATTTAACATAAAATGTTTCCTATTATCAGTTTCCACTTCCTCTCATTTATTTGCCATATCCATTGTTTCCTCTTTTTTTCTTGAGAACAGGTTCAATTATTTGCTATGTGTTGCTGGCGTGCCTAACAGGATGAAACTGAGGCACTGCAGTATTCCTGCAGTACAACTAATGAGTAATAATAGTGCTGGTAGTAATAGAAGCACTG
Organism: Fulmarus glacialis; assembly: GCF_000690835.1. Classification (NCBI taxonomy): domain Eukaryota; kingdom Metazoa; phylum Chordata; class Aves; order Procellariiformes; family Procellariidae; genus Fulmarus; species Fulmarus glacialis. The sequence continues at coordinate 12,156 of NW_009232627.1, forward strand.
GTTTGTTTAATACATTTAGAAGGGAGCTGGCATAGCTGACTTAGAGTGGAGTGAATGCTGTCTGACATTTTCCAGGGAGACGTTAATCATATTGTCTTCCTAGAAAAAGTAAGTAAAATAAGAGAAAAAAGGATCTACAGACTAGTTAGTGCCCTGGGGGCAGAGAGAATATATAGCTCCTCCTGTGAAAAGGTACAGGAGACCAGAGTGCACAGAGATGTTAAATGGCTATTAGATATTAGAGGCTGTCACAACAATGAACTGTTCTGGGCACCTCGATATCAAAAAGAGGTTGTGAAGAATTCCGAAATGAAATAACAAACACCATTATGTGCTCAAAGATAACATTTTCTGAAAAATATCACAGAGCTAACTCACTTCTCTTGATTGATTTGTTACATTTTCTTTTGCAAAGGAATATATGGATCCAATTTAATAATAATGGTTTTCAGCTGAAGACTTTTCACTGAAGCAAATTTAAGACATTTGAGATATATTTGCTTAACTACATTAAGAGGGCCTCTGAGGAGCAGTGCAGAGATGCCCAGGTGAACACTCAATGAAAGCCACTGATCTAATAATATAACTTTATATAACTACTTTGCACATTAATTAATGTCAACAGAGGTAAAGCAGAGGTGGACAAAACCTACTGCGTATATTCTGCTAGGTGGACAAAAAGCTTTCGGTTGCCACTGAGGAACCAGGGTCTGTTCCCATCTGCTGTAGATCTGTTCTCATCTGCAGTTATTTGAAGGGCTTAATACACAGGATGGAGCATAATGGTTCAGTGTCATCAAGACAGGGGACAGGACATGATCAGCTGAATCTGAAGAAACTCGGGTATAGCTTGTAAGGTATATCTTAATCTATCAGCAAAAATGTTAACAATGGTATCTCCAGTAGTGAAATTTAGGCCGAAGAGTTGGTGTACACTCATTGTTAGGGTAATTTGGAATTGGAGTTGTCAAAGCATTCAGAAACATCCCCTAAGAATCACTCCTGAATGACAAAGAAGAATTAGACTTACTGAATGACAAATAGAAGTGTTATGCTTTTTTTTTTAATCTTCAATTTCTGTGCTGTAATAGGTATGGATGATGGCTAGCAATAGTAATTCAGGAACCTAATACAGTTTGTCCTGGATTCAGCTGGGGTAGAGTTAAATTTCTTCCTAGTGCTGTATTTTGGATTTAGTATGAGAAGAATGTTGATAACACACTGATGTTTTTAGTTGTTGCTAAGTAGTGCTTACATAGTCAAGGACTTTTCACCTTCCCATCCTCTGCCAGGTGCACAAGAAGGTGGGAGGGAGCATAGCCAGGACAGCTGACCCAATTGGTCAACAGGGTATTCCATACCATATGACGTCATGCTCAGTATATAAATAGGAGGTGTGGTCTAGGAGGTAGCGATCGCTGCTTGGTTATCGGCTGGTGGGTGGTGAGCAATTGCATTGTGCATCACTCATTTTGTATTCTACCATTATTGTTATAATATCATTTTTCCCTTTCTTTTCTGTTCTATTAAACTGTCTTTATCTCAATCCACAAATTTTACTTTTTTTTCCGATTCTTTCCCCCATCCCACTGGGGAGGGGGGAGTGAGCAAGCAGCTTGTGTGGCTGCCTGCCAGGTTAAACCACAACAAGTTTCAAAACTGTTCAAAAGAAAAAAAGCTATTGAAGTCAGCAAAATGTAAACTTAGCAAAGATTGATTCACTAGGATTCACCAAAATGAAACTGTGGCTGATATGGTTTCATTTTTATAAACCTATTTGAGAGCAACCTTGAAGACTGTTTGGAGAAAACTATTTTCTACTCTATCATTCAGAAAGCTTTGTATGTCTAGACTGACGATGTAGCATCCCAGGTAGTAACTGAGCACATTAATAAAAACATTCAACGTGGTGTTTTATCTTCGGTGTGGAATCTAATGAGACACCCAAAGAAGTCAAACTTGCAAATCACTGTCTCTGAAAAGGTTCTTTGCCATAATGAGTTTTCTACCTGTAGATAATCCATTGTTATTTTTCTAAATATATGCAGGTGGACAGCAATTAAATATTTTTTAAATCCTTTCTATTCCTTAATTTTGATTAAAGAATCAAGTACCCCATTTAATGAAGTAATTACATTATTGAAAGATGGTATTAGCACAATGAGGTTTCTGTATTGTTACCTTGTCAAATGGAGATCCATCCTATCATGGTACTGCACAAATAATATCATTTCCACATGCAGTTTAGAAAGCAAAATACCTTGCAGCTGACCTTTTACCGCTTCCATTGAGTCTGGCTCTCCCTCGTGAGGAATTCCACATTCAGCTTCAGTGAATTGGATGCTCTGGAAGCTCGATCTGATCAGATGCTATTACGAAACACCAAATTTGTGTGTTAAAATTGAGACAAAGGGCAAATGACAACAGAAGTAGAAATGCCACACTTGATGGACCAGATTCTCATTTTATTTCCATCAGTTATTGCAATGTAGTGGAATTACTTCAGCGCAATTCTGCCATAAATAAACAATCGTGATATTATCACTGTTCGAGAGGGAGCGCTATCTAGTGAACAGAAAAGAAGAATTATTTAATCTGCTGTAATGATAGCCACTTATTTTCTGTATGGTCTCAAGAAAGTGACTTAGTCTTTGTCATTCTATTTTCTTGTGGTTTAAATAGGTGACACTAACACTTTGCTACCTTGTTGGATTGTTGTAAGAATAATTAAAGTTTCTAAAGCACTTTGATACCTCCAGGTAAAAGGAGTAAACAAACGTAACTACATAATTTTTCTAGCTTGGATTGGAAAGAGGAGTGGCAACTGGCAGAAGTTTATTTATAATTTCGGTGGTTGGCATAATGAGCCCTTTACATCAAAGTCTTGTAATGCAACTGGTTGTGTGAAATTTATCGAGTGTATAAATTAGATCTTAATGTCTTAAAAGGTACTGGATTAGTGTGGTTCAAAAAGAGACCGATTAATTTTTTTTTTTAATTGAATGGGAATGATGGGATGATTCCTCTAGTATGTGGGAAGTCCTGCATTATGGATTCATTATGATAAAATGTACACTTGAAGGGTACGGAAAAAGCAGATCTAAGTCACCACTTACTTTCCACTTTTCTGCCTTCTTGATCTTTTCACTTTCCACAAATCAAAGAATCTAGGTAATTATGCAGATTTGTGCTTGAATGCCTTGTTCTTTTTTCTGTTACGGAGAATATAAAGAATATCCTCTATACAAATCCTCTTTTTCCTAATACACATCCAGTGGTAGGGATTGTGAGGGACAGGTCAAAGGACTATTATAAAAATTACATTTACTAATATCTAACTTAAATGATCCTTCTTGCAGTTTAATCCTGTGACTTCTCATCTTGTCCATCACAGGAATGCAGAACGAGTTAGTCCTTTCCACTTTTTGGCAATATTTTATATAAATGCGTACAAACATGTTCTCTTTTTTTTCATTTAGGCTAAACAATCCTGGTCCTTTCAACTTCTTATGGCAGGCCATATTTTCTGAATCTCTTACCATTGCTGCTGCTCTCTTTTTGAGTGATTCTGCTAAACTGTCTCCTTCGCGGGTACTGCCTGGGGTTCCAGTCTTTTTTGAGACCAGTATGTATCTCAGGAGGGGGATAAAGGAACTGCCAATAACACAAGAAAAATTGTCTCACAAACCAAATTCTACTTTCAACCTCAAAATTACATTGATTAACATAAATGAGAATATAATCATATAATGGTATAATGAGAATATAATAAGACCCCGAGTGATGCAAGCATAGCCTTTTTGTATCCTTAACAGTAGTTCAGCGCTGCTAAATCCTAATAGTTCCAATAACTATGATTTGGGATAAAAAACCCTACAGATTTAATTGATCCTTTTCTTAGCTGTTTGTTTTTTGTCCCTTGGCATGCTGCTTTCTCTTTAGCTCTAGGGATTAGAAACTTAATTTGGCTTCCGATGAAGCCTGGAATTATTACCTTATTACTGTATTCAAAGAATCTGGAACTACAAGAAAAGCACTAAATATCACAAAAATTATGATTAAATTTAGAAAATTGGTAACATTAGTCATTTTCCTAAAGAATATAAATCTGACAGCCATTGATTTGTTAAATAAGTCTATTTGTATATAATTGTTGGTAATCTACAGAAACGTTTTAAAATCAACTGAAAATAGCTTTTTCTCATACAGTTTCAGACAGCAATGATTTCTTTGCCTTTTCTATTTCATTCAGAATGTGGAAACTATAAGGTACATTTTTTACCAACTTTCCTACTTGCTTTCAGGCTGCAGTGTTTCAAGTTGAAATAGCCTATATATGAAATGCAGAAAACAAAAGATAAAACATGAAGAATGTTTATTTCCGTATGCAAATTAGCCTGCATATGCAGTTTCACATATCAGAAATATGTTTATAACTTCCATACGGTAGTTTTCCAACTATACGAGATATAAACCAATGAAGGATGATTGAGATTGCTTTTTGTAGCATTTTCTATTTACTATTAATCTGTTTATGATTCTGAAAGACTTGTTCCAAAGTCTGTTAAAATAAGCAGCAGACTTCCACAGGCTTTGGATCCATCCTTAAATAACTAATAACATTGATGATGTATTTTCATTTGAAAGCATAATGTTGGCATAGTATTTTTTGTTTCTCTTATGGACGAAGCTGTTGACTGAGAATTGCAGTTTCAGAGAATCATAGAATCATAGAATC
>NW_009232628.1:0-7838 GCF_000690835.1 Fulmarus glacialis
GCTGCCCAGGGAAGCGGTGGAGTCACCATCCCTGGAAGTATTTAAAAGACGTGTAGATGAGGCGCTTAGGGACATGGTTTAGTGGGCATGGTGGTGTCGGGTTGACCGTTGGATTCGATGACCTTCAAGGTCTTTTCCAACCTTAATGATTCTATGATTTTATGATTTTCCACGTTGCTTTTTACTCCGCTGTTTTTATGTAATGATATTTCCTGTTGTCTGACTACATAGAATTTAAAATAAGAACAAGTTTCATAACTGAGTGTAAAACTTGGGCTGGGGAAGGCGTCCAAAGGGTCTTTTTGTTACAGTTTCAGGCAAGACAGGGGGAGGGAGGTGCCAATGTCTCACTGCCTGAATGTTGCATTTCTTTAACTAGGGAGAGAAAGGATACCATCCTTCACGACGTCTCTCTGTGCCTGCAACTTCTGCCTCAATAAAACAGCAAAACCCGGATTCCTGCTTCTCGACACTCGCCTCTGAGCTCAGGATGAAATTCAGCTGAGTTCCTGATGGCCCCCACCAGCCCCGTGCTGCCAGCGGAGTTTGGCAGCCATGGGCTCCTGGTTTTCTTTGAGAAAGGAGCTTGTTGAGGGCTCGGCAGGCTCTGCTCTGAGCTCGGGTCTCCCTGTGCCGAGCGACTGTCAGTGCAAGAAAGCCTATAGTGTAAATCTCGGGAAGGTCGGTCTGCCCATGTGCCTTTGTCCTATCTCCTTTGCCACTAATGCCAAAGGACCTGGTCTAAAAATAGCGCAAGATAGGTGCTGCCATTCATGCTAGCACACAGGATTGTTGCTTTCAGGGAAACACACAGGATCATCGCTGAAAGGTGGATCGCTGGGACACTTCTGGGAGGCATGTCAGAGAGGTGGGATCTGGCCACAATGACCTTGTTCTCCTTCAGCCTTGCTGCTGGTAGCAGGACTCCTGGTCCCAGAAAAAAAGAAGAGTAGAAAATATTTGTATTTCAGTGAAGAAACGAGTTGCAGAGATTTCACGTGGAGCTCTTCCTGGGGCAGAACAAATGGGGAGTCATTCAGGCACAGGGTTGAACATCACTATCTCTCCCCATCACTTCCATCACCTCCCCACTTGCAGCTCTCCAAATAAATGCTTCCAACCTCAAATGAATTGAGAGTCTCACATCAGTTATTGGTTTTAACTAAACATTTTTCCTAAATACATAAAAATATGTAGCTTCATTTGTATTTTCTTTCTCTGAACCCATCTAACAAACTGGCACAGATCAAGAAAGAGTATTTTCTCCTCTTGTCAATAGCCAGAAGAATTGCATCACAATTAAAATTGCATTTCAGCAAAACAATAGCCGAGTAAAGCCAGCAAGGCTGTGGCTGTCTCCATGGCTTTGTCTGTACAAAGCCCAGCACAACAGGGCTCTGCTTTCAGCCAGTCCCTAAGCACTTGTGGAATAAACAGGATAATAGGTGACTGCAACCTTTGCTTAGAAATGTTTGTGAATAGCTCTGTAAGTGTCAGAAAGCTGCACAGAAATCTTGCTGCTGCTGTGGAGGTAGACCGAGCTCTGAGCAATTTTCATGTTCAGATTTAGAGCAGACTTTTGGCATCCTTTCTCATTTAGAAATGAATAAATCACCTTTACCCATTTGAATTAAGCTGTTGTTTCATTATCTGCTACCTGTGTCTCCTTTTTGTGTTATGTTTCCTTCAGGTGTGAAAAATGATTACACAAAAGAAAGGCTGGGGAATTCTTAAATGCTATCATTGCCCAGACACCCGCTTTCTTTCTCTGAGTAAACTCTAGAGCAGAGCGAGTTCTTCAGAAGAGATAAGAAAGAAAATGGTGGTGATCTTGAAATGTCTGTAAAATGCCTATGCAACGTATTTGTTAATAATTCCAGTGGAGAACAGCTGGAAGCACACAAGCAGGTGTTTGTACTCCAACACTGATCTGGTCCAGCTGCCTAATTACTACTTGTAATTAGAATAGCTAGGATATTATTGTTATCTATAAAATCAAACAAGCCAGCTCTCTCAGTGCGTAAATAATTTTCAATTGTTTTTGTTTTCTCAGGGGGTGGCAGGGAGCGCTGAGGCTTTCAGGACCTTGTCTCCCTTCCATATGTCAGACCTGAAGACCTGGCCAAGTCACGTAACATTTCTGTGGCTCTGCCCGCGCTAGACCTAGATGCTCATTTCTGAAAACATATTTAACTCGGCTTATGCTGAACCTGGCCTGCAAGCCCCTCACGCGTCGCAGAGGCTCAGCACAACCGCTGACCACAGCCAGCGGGTCTCCGAGCGGACAGGAGATGTTTGAGTGACAGCCGCAGCATTTTCATCAGACCAATCTGTAACACACCAATTTTTCTATTGTCTCTCATGTGCACTGTGCCTGTCTATGAAGGAAAGAAATAAGTGCTTGATCTTGTGCTCTGTGTGTGCCCGTTGGCAGGTCTCACCCGGCCTCTGGCCATCTCCCGTCCCCGGCTGCTCCTCCAGCCGCTGAACGTGCCAGAGCCCCCCAGGACCCTCCAGAGCAGATTGCACCTGCAGAAAGACTGGTTTTAGTTTACAGCTTTCTCTGACCTACCCTGATTATCATGCCTATCACCACGGCATCTGAATGCCTTCCAGAAAGACAGCACATGATAAAGTCCGTGCCCATCTTTCATGGGTTTCACTGTGTCTCCCCTTCTCTCTCATCTACACCATTTCACTTTATATTTCCCGCAAGATACCTCCTTTCATAGAGGCCACTGTGCTACAGTTTTCTAAACGCTTTCCCCCTCACACACCCTAGGTAACCTCTCTTTCCCCAGTCCCCAATATCTGTACTGCCTTCCATGAGAGGTTGATAAACACACACAAGTCAAAGCCCAGCAGAAATCTCCCCAAACAGTTTTGGAGTGAGAAGTGCCGTTCACACAGTACCACAGGTGGGTGAGAGCAGAAATCAGCCGTCACTTCATTTAAGAGTTTGAAGGGCAGAACTTCAAGTCAGAAACTTGAAACTGTGAAATGACGAGCGTCTCACAAAAGCGGCTGTTACCGACTGAGAGGTGAGATGGAGGGAGGGAGGGAGAGTGTGTGGGCTGGGAGCTGAGCAGAGCACAGGCGCTTCTGCCGAGGAGCCGCCTGAGTGATGTGTTTGTGGTGTCTCATAATTAACACCTAGTGGTTTTTGAGCTGATAGTAGGCGCTTGTATTGATTAGGACAATTTGCTAATTCTATGTCTGTGTCAGCTATCTCTCTTTAAAAAATAGGATAAAACATTTACCAAAAGTGTAAAATTAATGTGCCTGAATGCTCTGAATCTTTGCAGCCATCATGACATCTGGAGCACTACTCAGAGCTCTAAACACAGCCATTGAATGCTCTTCGCGGTACCCTTGGGTGTCCACCTTAGATCATCCAGCTGCCTCCACAGAGAAGCACAAATCTGTAAGGGAATGGGGATCTTCTGTCACCCCCATGGGCCCCATATAAATGTTCCCCAGACCCTTGGGTTTTTTACATGGCACTGGATACCTGTGTTTGGGCAACTGGATCAAGCCACTAAAATCTTAGATTTGACCCATGGCACCCTTGATGGTATGGAAGGGGTTTTCTTTACCTCCTGTCCAACAACCCTTGCAGGACTGACAGACATTGACATGAGCTCCCGAGACAGCTCACCAGTGCCCTCGCTTAGCTCCCAACACGTGGCTGGTCTTCTCTCACACTCATAACTGTGCATTGCTCCATCAATAAGACACCGGTGTTTGGAATATAGTTACAGGCAAAATAGGTTGAGGAAACAAATCCTTAAAAGCTAAAAGCAATTAATTACAGGTTAAACCAAGGATGTAAAATCAACTTTTCCGTGGAGAAATTTGCATGCACTCTGAATTTACAGGCAAGACATTGATGCCAGGGGGACTAAGGCACATTCATAACTTGCTAAATTACACATCTTAGTTCACGTACTTTCATTAACCAAATGACATTCTGCATATGTTTTATTTTACTAGAAAGTGGGATTTATTTTTTAAATACTAAGGGAGGAGTAAACTTTTCCCCTTTTCTTTTCTTCTCTGCCAATGGAGAGCAGCCCTACCTGAAAATCAGGTGCTCAGGCTGAACATTCAAAATGGGTTTTCAAAGTCTTGAATTACTTCGTAAAAGTTAATACCTATTAGTGTATCTTAGGTGGAACACTTTAAGAACAAGAGGCCTAATTAAAGAGGGACTGAGCTTAGTAATGTTTCTGCAGCATAAGTCAGGAGCAGCTATCATGGTCAGGCCCAATAATCTGCCCTTCTGCATTAGAAATGCAGTTACAGATAATGATGAATTTGAGAAATGGTAATAATTATCTAGCTCAATTTATCTGTTCTAACCTCAGTCAGAGACCAAAGTAGTAATTGCTGTTGCTCCTAGCCGAATGATGGAGGTTGCTCTGCTCTAATTCCTACCAGCATCATAACAGCCAAGAGACAGTAATGACAGAGAATTATAGACTTTGCTCAAATGTTGTCAGACTAGGCTGAGGCATCACACAAGTGCACTATATACATAACACATGTTGGAAATACTAAAAAAAAAGAAATAGCAGACATTCTAAATAAAATCAATTATTAATTGGCTGCCTGCATTTGCCCTTAATGTGTGAACCAATTTGAGGCAATTCTGCTTAAGTAACACTGTGGTAGCTTTAATTTAGATGTCATAGCAAAATGTGTGCTATGAATATTTGTTTAACCCTGTCCAGCACATTTCAGTTACATAGAAAGGAATTAAGTTGCTTTTTTTCATTTCTTTGTTATTTACTTTGGTAATAACATATTTAAAATTATAAAATGACACAAATGACGTGGGTAGAACATCTAGGCCCCTTTGCAATTACATCTATGAAGGCCAAGAAATGTATAATGTTTCCTTATTGAGTGGGATTTTTAGCAGAGCATTTATAGCATAATAAAGGTTTCCTTTTTTCTTTTTTGGCTGTGTAATTGACTTGGCTCCTTATGGTCTTTGGCAAACATGACATTAATTAAATTTACAGATCATACTAAATTGTAAGGTGTTGCAAAAGCCAGGATAGATGGCAAAATAATAAAAAGGGACCTGCAGAATTTAGAGATATAAGTAGGCAATAAAATGAGATTCAGTCTGGAAAAAAGCAGGCAGGGAACAATGAAAGCAAAATATAGAAACTGTACAGCAATAAGCTACATGGAAAGCAGTAGGGAAATTAAAGACTGTAAAAAACCCAGGGTGTTGGTTATGAGTTTATAAACTGCAGTTGTCATCTGGCTGTAAATACCAGCCCCATAAGCAGGTAGTTTGAGAGGAGACCTGTATCCATCCTGTGGTGTAGCAGTACAGATCTAAACTGAGTACAAATCCATTGACACTTGGGCAGTTGTAATTCAACCTAAGATCCATTTCATTAATTGTATTAGTCTTTATTGCCACATACATTGCTGCAGTGCCTTAAGTAGGCTGAATATAAACACTTTTATTTCTGAAGTAGCTCGCAACATAAAACAGGTACAAGAAATGATGATTGGGAAGGCCACCACAACTGAAGACCACATAGTGAAAGTGAGAAGAAATACACAATGTCATCGTAGTAGAAGACTAGTAGAAAGTTTCATGTCAGTGGTACGTACTATTGCAAATGAGAACGTACGCAAAGACGAAGGTGCCAGGCTCATAGCCCAGCATGAGAAAATGTAGGAGACAAACATCTCCAATGACAGTGGGAGCTGTCAGCATGGATTAGCTAAGGGGAAGTCATGCTTGACCAATTTGATAACCTACTGTGATGAAATGACTGGCCTGGTAGGCAGATGAGGGGAGAGCAGTGGATCTTGTCTACCTGGACTTCTGTGAGGCTTTGAATGCTGTCTGCTGTAAGATCCTCATAAAGAAGCTGATGAGGTATGGGCTGGATGAGCAGTGAGGTGGGTTGAAAACTGGCTGAATGGCAAGGCCCAGAGCATGGTGATCAGTGGCACATAGTCCAGCTGGAGGTCAGTCACTCATGATGTACCCCGGGGGTCAATAGTGTGTTTGATCCTGTTCAACATCTTCGTTAATGATTTGGGTGGTGGGACAAAGTGTATCCTCAGCAAGTTTGCTGATGACACAAAACTGGGAGGAGTGGCTGATATGCCAGAGGGATGTGCTGCCACCCACAGGATCCTCAACAGGCAGGAAAAATGGGCTGGCGTGAACCTCATGAAGTTCAACAAGAAGGCAAAAAGTCCTGCACCTGAGGAGGAACAACCGCAGGCACCGGTACGTGCCGGGACCACCCAGCTGGGAAGCAGCTTGCCGGAAAAGGACCTGGGGGTCTTGGTGGACGTCAAGTTGAACATGAGCCAGCAATATGCCCTCACTGCAAAGAAGGCTAACGGTGTCCTGGGCTGCATTCGGCAAAGTATTGCCAGCAGGTCTAGGGAGGTGATCCTTCTGCTTTAGTCAGCACTGGTGAGGTCACGTTTGGAGTCCTGTCCTCAATACAAGAGAGACATGGACATACAGGAGAGTCCAACGAAGGGCACAAAGATGATGAAAGGACTGGAGCGTCTCTCCTATGGGGAAAGGCTGAGAGAGCTGGGACTGTTCAGTCTGGAGAAGAGAAGGCTCAGGGATCTCATCAACGTATATAAATACCAAAGAGGATGGAGCCAGGCTTCTCTCAGTGGTGCCCAGTGACAGGACCAGAGGCAATGGGCACAAACTGGAACACAGGAGGTTCCCTCTGAACATCAGGAAACACTTTTTCACTGTGAGGGTGACTGAGCACTGGCACAGGCTGCCCAGGGAGGTTGTTGAGTCTCCATCCGTGGCAATAGTCAAAAGGTGTCTGGCCGTACGCCTGGGCAACTGTCTCTAGCTTGAGCAGGGGGTTGGACCAGATGACCTCCAGAGGTCCCTGCCAACCTCAGCCATTCTGTGATTCTGTGACAGGAGGATGCGCACAGCACAGTACTTCATCTCTGGTAAGATAATGTTTGGTGGTCATACATACACTGCTATTAATATAACTTTAATATTCAGTCACAGGAGATGATCCCTTTGTTGGCTGATTTTGAGATATTTCAGTTAAAACTTCCATTAAAAAAGATGGGTTTGTATTTGAGTTTTGAATTTAAAATTTTAAATCACACAAATCAGCCAGAACAACATGGTCTTTCTTATCCAGGATATGATGAACACAAATCAGTGAAGAAAAAGTCCTGCATTTATTCGAAGCACAACACCCAAGCAATTTTTAAGGATTATTCAAGTAATCTCAGATACATTCTCAATACATATAGGAAAGCCGGATCCGTTCCGATTAGTGTATTTTGCTACTGTACCATTTTTTTCATACACAGATAGCTATCATCCCCATAAATGCCTGAAAATAGTTTTCTTTAAACCTGTGCATATCCAGTTTCACCAAGCAGTTCAGCCCTCTGATAAACTTTATCCAAGCTGCATTCCAAATCTATTAAAGGAAGATTGCAATATTTCCATCTTTGGGGGGAAAAATAGTTTTTATTTTTTACACTGCACCATAAAGTGCCTTCAGTATATTTATTCTGCTGGCTGCAACTGCTGGGTTGCAACTGCTGGATTTTTCATTCTGTATCCAAAGGACCTCGTACCTCCAGCCTGGATCCCCTCTATTTGGGGAGATGGTGGGTGACCAGGCAGACAACCTACTTGCACACACGTTGTCCGTCTTCTCAGCCTCAGTTGATTCTGCAGTTCGTGCTGCAGTTTTCCAGCAGCGGGCTTCGCTCCGGAGATCCCTGTTGGCTTCTCCTGCTCTTGGCCCAGCTCTGCCTCGTGCCTTGGAGCGCAGGCGCTGCCTGTG
>NW_009232629.1:0-470 GCF_000690835.1 Fulmarus glacialis
CTGAGCCCTGGGGAACACCACTTGTGACGAGCCGCCAGCTTGATTTAAGTCCATTTACCACCACTCTTTGGGCCCGGCCTTCCAGCCGTTTTTTTACCCAGCGAAGAGTATGTCCATCCAAGCCATGAGCAGCCAGTTTCTCCAGGAGCATGCTGTGGGAAACAGTGTCAAAGGCTTTAATAAAGTCTAGATAGACAACATCCACAGCCTTTCCCTCATCCACTAAGCGGGTCACCTTGTCATAGAAGGAGATCGGGTTAGTCAAGCAGGACCTGCCTTTCATAAACCCATGCTGACTGGGCCTGATCACCTGGTTGTCCTGTTCGTGCCGTGTGATGGCACTCAAGATGATCTGCTCCATAACCTTCCCTGGCACCAAGGTCAGACTGACAGACCTGTAGTTCTAATCCTCCTTCTGGTCCTTGTAGATGGGTGTCACTGTTACTAACCTCCAGTCAACTGGGACCTCC
>NW_009232630.1:0-4661 GCF_000690835.1 Fulmarus glacialis
AGGCAGTCGTAATGCGTGGGGCTGACTAAGCAGGTTAGTCTCCCTTTCTGATGAGATGAAGCAGTTGTTGTGGAGGAGCTAGTGTGTGTGTGTGACGACGCCAGACCCCCGCAGCCTGCGGTCCGGACGCTGGGCTGGGGTGCTGGGTGCTGGGTGGCAAAACCCTAGGTAGCAATGACAGCAGAGTAATAAGGATCCTTGGTGCGGGGTATCTATTTGATACACACCTGGCAAGGGAAATAAAACTAGCTTTGTACATGAAGGCTTGGTGGAGAAAGAGATGGAGGAAGTTCAGTCCACACAACAAGACAGTTCCTAATATAATCAAAGGAAACGACAGCAGGAAGCAGAAGAGGTGGTGCCTCAGAGGGAGAGAGGTACAGCAGGGAGGAATTTTGATGCTAAACAGAAATTTACTGGGAAAACAGATTTGTGAGCACCATTGATACTATTTGTGAAATTGGGTCAAACTTGATGACTAATTGTATTTGAGGAAAATATGTAGGAAAACATTTCATCTTGATATTTTCTAACTTAATGTTTTAGAAATAATGAAGTGTTTTGACAGTTTCAAAATAACTTTATTTTCAAATGACACCTAATTTAAAATTATTTAAATTTTAAAAGACCAAAAACTAAGCATGTTTAATTTTCTACGTTGAATATTAACTAGACATTTAATTTTTTTAATTAACTGAAAAACTGTATGTTCCTATATAATTTTGTCCCCCGCCATCTCATTTCCTGACTTGTTTTAATCACAACATCATTCAAATCAAAGCTATAATTATGCCCAATTTGTGTTACTTGGTTGTGCAGCCTGAAGCTCTTACTATATTCTCTGCTTCTTCTTGCTGTCCAGATAGCAGCGGTGATGAAAAATGACTATTTCCCTGTACCTTTTTTCAAAGGCGATTATTTTTGTCATAATTTTAGTTAGGTGGATTGCTTCATTGTAATCTACTTGCTGATGTTTCACGAATGAAGCAGGTTTCCACCCTCTCTGAAGAATCAGAAAGTGTTAAATTGCTGGGAATACTGCAAGACCCATCTCTTTACTGCAGCTTTCTCTGATTTGAGTATGGGTATTTTCCTTGTATTTTTCAACATTACATTCAATATGAATTATTCTATCTGAATAATGTGTTGTGGAATATACTGAGCAAGGTACTATAGCAAACAGTTGCATGCAGTTTTGTATACTTCTGTTGTCTGTTCACTGCCACTGGAGACTGACTATATCTCCAGTTGATGGAACAAAAAAATTGGAACCACTTAGAGCTGTTTATCTGAAAGAAAGTGGAAATTGCTTTGCTCTGTATTCAATAGCAAAGGATTCAAATACAGATGAGATTTAGTTTAATTTCGAAGCATCTGCAGGAAGAAAATATTAATTTTGCAGGCTATGCTATTAGACTAAAAAAAAAAATCCATATTTTACCTATTTAATTAAGTAATTTAGATTTATTGTAGTATCTATTTCAGTGGAAACTGTGTAATGGTGTGTGAAATTCTGTTACAGTTCATATAGCGGAGTGATAGTGCTGGCAGCCAGACGTTTCTTAAATAAACTCTGCCTTCCACCTAGCTGCTCTGCTTTCCCTGATAGTGATACGTACCTTTTTACTAACTTTTCCAGTTACTCAAAAGTGGTTTTATTTTTTCAGAATGGCTCTGCTAATTCATCTGTGTTCCAAGGTTCTGGGCAGGGCTAAACACTGGTAAAAATTACCTCTTCTTGTTCGCTCCGGTAGACTGTATTTCATTGTTCTCCACATTAAATTTCAGAGTATTTCCTCCATGCACAACATTTTTTTTTTTTTCAATCCATTGCCTTTTAATCTCTCTCTTCCTTCTTACATCATTCAAATTTTGCATTCTCAAGAATGTGAGTTTTGTAATGAGGGGCTGAGCCCTCACAGTGACACTGTGAACTGGGGAGTAGCTGGGCAGCTTCATACCTGGAGTCCCCTACCAAGTTCCTCAGCAGGAGAGCTCTCTGAAAGATCCCATTTGACACATGGTGGCAACCCTTGGAGAAAACGAAGCCCTTGGCCTCGTGGTGGAGGAAACCTTGGCCGTGAATGGTCTAGTACTGGCTACAACATACATTTATGACAAAGCAGTCAACTCTAACACCTGATTTGAATGGTTTAATACAGTGAGTCAAGTGTAATGAGTGTATGAATAAATCATAACTTTTTTTAAAGGACTAGAAGATAGGGGGAAAAAAGCCCCAAACCTGTAGCTAATCCCTTGATTGGTGACAGATGTTTTCTTATGTAAAGCAGAGGTTTTCTCTGTTTCACAGGCAGTGCAATAAGTTCCAGTTCCTATTTCCATAGTCCATGCTTATTGTAATTTCTGTGAATTTCTTGGCATTTCTTGAACAGTCAGATCTCTATGTGGAACTGGGACCAGGACTGACTGTCTCAGGCAGGTAACCTACGCCATGTGCAGGCACCTGTGTAAATGAGTGTTCAGGCTTATCTCTGTTTGGGCCACAAAAGGTTGAAAGGAATGACGTCTGAACAGCACTCAGATCTCTCTGTTCCCCTCCATTTTCATAGCTTAAGACTTGCACCACTGTTACGAACATGGGAGATGTTTCTCCCCTCTGTGATCTCCAAAGAGATAACTTCAGAGCAATTGATGAACTTGTCTAACTTGATATGCTGGATCACTGAGCAAAGCCAGCCTTTGAACACAGGCATCCTCATGGCAGGCAGTAGTTTTCCTGTTAGTCCATGGACTGTCATGTATTTGTCCATACTAACATAACTATGTGTGTTACAAGGCCACCTTCAGTCACGGTATAAAAGCCAAATGCCTCACTTTGTGTGGTAGCAGTTCAAGCTTTTAGCTCTGGCATTGCCCACTTCAGTTCCCCACTACATCGACCAAGAGAGTAGCCAAAATACTGGAGTTGCCTCATTAATGAGATCTTTTATACTACAGGTCCACTGAGTCCTTTCCCAGGTGTCTGCATTCCTAATGCTATTAGTTAATGGCCTAGATGCAACAGTTGAAACCACGGAACTGGGGAAAAATAAGCTGTTAAACATTAATCACCTCCAGAATCACCATTTGCTGCTATTAAATATCCCATTGCATTTTTGTACAACCATAGAGGTGTAGGTTCAATAAATTCAGCTGAAATGTTCTTTGAAGGGAGGCTAGGAAAGGCCCTTATGAGCTCGTTTCTGCCTCCCCTTAAAAATGAAACCCAGAAAGCCAACAACAGCTCAGTAGGAGAGCAAAGACATCTGGCCCCTGGTGACTCTGCGGAGTACAGTACTATGATTGATTACGTTAAAATATTCATCTTACCCCAGCACAGTAGTCTGCGTCATCTGATAAGATGCATTTCCAAACTGTATAAAGCAATTGGAGATGACTGAATTATAGATAAGCATTTCAGAAGAATAAATTCAGGGCTGTTGGATGTTAATGTAGGTAGTTCTTGCAACATGGCAGCTCATGGGCGGTGTAATGTCTATTCAGGATCCGGGGAAAGAAATTCCCACCTGTGTGCCTTTGAGACTATTAATAATAAAATTTCACCCAGCGTTGTCCAAATTTTCTGGTTCTAGTCAGTCTGGCCTTGGTAGTGCCAATTTTATGGCCGCACTACTGCTGCCTAGAGAGGATCTGAGAGGTGAGGAAGTGAATCGAAGGAGTTCCTTCCCAGCCCATTCATGCTGAGCTCAAGTAAATCTCTGTACTTCAGTTCATTTGTTCCAACAATTTGGGAGGTCCTGTTGTAAATCAAATCTCATCAATGAACTGAGCCGTTTGGGACAGAGGGAGAGCAAAAGTGGTTGATTTGTTTCTGTAAATCCATACCATTTCCATGTGCTGGTTTTTATTTTGTCCCTACAGGTCTATTAGCACAATTGAGAGAATGGTAAATTTTAATCAGGGAGCAGAAACAAACAGCAGGCGTGTAAAAGAAGAGGACCTTTTAAACTAGTTTTGCCACAGAGAAAATTATGGTAGAATGATATACTGTGGAATGGCACCTAAGGTTCATGTTCTGCAGGGAAGCTTATTTACTGATGAACAGTAAATCTTTAGTGGGAGCAGAGTGAGGACATGGTGAACACTCTTGAGCAGCACACCTTAATGACATTATTTCTGGTGGCATCTCTATGGGTATTTGTGCTGGTTTTGGCTGGGACAGAGTTAATTTTCTTCACAGTAGCTAGTATGGGGCTGTGTTTTGGATTTGTGCTGGAAACAGTGTTGATAACACAGGGATGTTTTCACTACTGCTGAGCAGTGCTTATACAGGGTCAAGGCCTTTTCTGCTCCTCATCCCACCCCACCAGCCAGTAGGCTGGGGGTGCACAAGAAGTTGGGAGGGGACACAGCTGGGACAGCTGACCCCAACTGACCAAAGGGATATTCCATACCATATGACGTCACGCTTAGCATGTAAAGCTGGGGAAAGAAAAAGGAAGGGGGGGACGTTCAGAATGATGGCGTTTGTCTTCCCAAGTAACCATGACGTGTGATGGCACCCTGCTTTCCTGGGGATGGCTGAACACCTGCCTGCCGATGGGAAGGAGTGAATGAATTCCTTGCTTTGCTTTACTTGTGTGCGCAGCTTTTGCTTTACCTATTGAACTGTCTTTATCTCAACCCACGAGTTTCCCCAC
>NW_009232630.1:4692-9342 GCF_000690835.1 Fulmarus glacialis
CCCCCATCCTGCTGTGGGGGAATGAGCCAGCGGCTGTGTGGGGCTTAGGTGCTGGCTGGGGTTAAACCATGACAGTACTCCCGTTGAAGCTAGTGAGGATGTATAAGGATATTTACGTAGGGATGCTTTGAATACAGAGGAAGGTTGTGACATCTCCATCACTGGGGGCTTGTAAGTACTGATTAAATTGAACATTCACCAGGAGTGGTTTGTATCATTGATCTTTGTGTAGTTGATCCTGCCCAGGATGGGCTGGATGAACTTGAACGACTTTTCAAGGTTCTTTCCAGTCATGATTTTTATGATTCAGTGACACAGGAGACATCCACTGCTTCTACTGGAGCGATGAATTCTCAGCACCCTTGAAAAGCCAAAGACAGCATGTGCTGAATTACGGCTCCAGAATTAATCAGTGTTCTTGCAGACATGGGTAAAATTGGATGGAAGGGGGGAAAAGTTAGAGTATAGCGATTCAGATTCAGGCTCGTGTGAGTACATTCTCCTCCAGAGGAGTGCTGTTTTTCTTGAACAGTAACACCTATTTGCATAAGGGTGCAGGGGGGCAGGGTGAGTGCTTCGCTGGAGAGGGAAGAAATGCCACATGTCACTTCTGCCCTGAGCAAGTGGACCTGCTTCGGTTCTCACTGGTGTTACTCGTAATGGGTGCTTAATGCTAGGCAGCATCGCACTCCGTAAATGAGACCAGTTTCTCACTCTGGGTTAGGTTGTTCTGGCTCCCTGCACTGCAGAAGAAAACTCTGCCTTTAGTGATCAAACTCTCATTAAACAGTGAACAGCCCTTTTGCTTTGTGTTTATGAAGTTGCTTTTCCTCCTCCTCTCCCTTGAAAGCTCTGCAGAGAGCAACGGCTGTTTTCCCACAGGAGGTCCTGTCTTAGAGCACTGCTGTCATTAGTCTTCTGTCACGTTGTCAGGCTTTGATGACTCAGGCATTAAAAAAAAAAACAAACACCCCTCTTTCTGAACTAAAATAGCCTAAGAGCAATTTTTTTTAAAGCAAATTTTAATGCAATTAGTTAAGTCATATTTTCTTTCTGAAAGCTTGTAATAGGACTCACAGTTTTGCTGCTTGAACTGAAGCTACCTGAATGTTTAATTATTTTTAAACAAAATTTAGTACTATTGGAGTCCACTTGAGATCTTTGATAGATTTAAAAGAAAAAGAGGTCTTGAATATTCCATAGCTTTGAAAAGGGCTATGCATGTTTTGTAGTTTAGGGCATTGTTTCTCAGCTGAGTTCTTCAATGCATCAGAAAATGGTTCCTGAAAGAAGTGAAAAACTTAAATAGAAATTTGCATGCATTTCTGTTTATATGAGCAAGCAAACAGAACAGGGAAAATAGCGGTAATAAAATAACTGTCAAAGCTGAGTCTAGATTTTACTGGGTTGTAAATGAAAATGACTGTAGCAATGGTGTATGAGAAACTACACGGCTCCTCAACAAAAAAAGGCTTGAAACGGTGATATGGGGCATGTTTATATGCATGATGTAAGCCATGCTGATACCCAAGCCATGCCGAAATGATTAGTACCTCTGACTGACCCAGTGAGGTGCCACCTAGAGATAAAAGCTTTGGTCTCAGAAGAAGTATAGCCACATGAAGTATCTCTGCACGAGACTGCGTTGTCCAGCGTAGGTAGGTCTCTACTGCCCAGATCTCCTCTGCTCTCCCCCTTCTCATGCAGACTTTTTGGCAGGTCTGAGAGCCCCTGCAGGAGGCTGCTGGGCAGCGTGGGTGGCAGGGTGGATCTGGCCCCTGGTGCTGAGGTGCAGCGTTGGTGGGCTGGGACTGGACCACAGCCCTTCGCACGAGGTCCTTCCACGTCACGTCCAGTCACATCTCTTTCATCCCTCTGCTCTTTCAGGGTGCAAGGGGCAGCAGGCTGGTACCTTCTAGTTCCCAGTCAGAGCAAATAAATGATATATTCTGTGTATTCCTTCAGGACAGAAAACTTTTCACCAAGATTACTGATCCTAATCCACAGTCAAACCCAGGTAATGTGCCATTCCCCTCCTTCCCTGCCACTGCTCAAGCCCCCCAGTCCTGTGACTTTCCCCTCCCTGCCCTGCTCGTGCCGCTAGCCCTCCCCTCCTGATGTGGAAAAAGGAGTCGACTTCAGATGCTGGTTTGTGGGGCAGTGCTGCACTGGCCTGGCAGTGTTGGATCTGGCCAGCCCCAACCCAGGTCGGTGGAGCTGCAGCAGGATGAAAGCATGCCCCAGGTAGTAGGGTAAGAGGAGGAGACTCCTCTTTTTCTCCCCGTGCAGATTTTGCTGACAAGCACACCTTCTCTCCTCCCTGGCTCTAGGCTAAGGCAAGCAGCACCCTTCTGTGTTTGTGGCTCAGCGTTACATGGTGATTTTGCAACCCTTAGGGGTTAGAAGTGATTTCTTCCAAGAACTGGGATTGTAGCCACAAGGACCGGACTGCACAGCTGCAGGACACAGCTGGCTTCAGTAGGTTTAAGGGGTGGTAGTATTCTGCGTCTGTCAGCTTTTCCAGCTGCCTGGCTCTTTGTTTTGTAGCATGTTAACGTAGGACTTTTCATCTTGTATGCCCTTCAGAACATTTACTCATGGCGCTGAAACCTCACAACACATCTCTGAGGCCAGTAGGACTCCTGATCAACTCATCCAGCTTTCACTGCATCATTTAAGCGGAGGTAGCTGAGGCACAGGAGGGCTGGAAGACTTGAGGTTGCCCTCAAGAGAGCTAGAGCTTGTCCTGCATGCAGTTTCAATAGTGGCATTGCTGTCATCATTACCAGCATGACAGTGTTTTATTAGGAAAACTTGTTACACTAGCACAGTGGAGCTGTGCCTGTAGTTACAGTATGACTACAGTAGTTAGTGGGGTAACAGCAGAGATCACTAACCTTGAGTATCTACAAGTGTGGCCCACACTCACATGGCTCGGCTGTCCTCAGACCTTGCAGGGTTGGAATCTGAACCATTGGTGCCAGAGTTTCAGTGAGACCCTTAAGCATGGACATCAACATCCTCCATAGGAGAGCCAGGACCTGCCTAAGACAGAGGCAGTGATGCTATCAGGGTTTGCAGGCTGAGAGGCTTGCATATGCTCATGTGCAAAATAATTTCTTATCAACATTGCAAGAATATCTACGAAGACCATGGTGCGTACTGGGTTTCTGTGAACAGTCATGTAGGTGGCTGCCACACAGCATGGTTTGTGTTCCTAAGACTAAAACCCTTAATGAGAACAATTACTAGTTTGAGCATGCAAAGAGTGGAAATTACAAGGGAGGGTGAACAAGGTTTGTGCTGCTATCACAAAGGCACCCTGAGAAATGTTAAAGCAGGCTTATTCTAATAATTACTGTGAGCGTGTGAGAATTTGTACGGAAACTGAGCAACGTGTGGTTTCTTACAGTCATTGATGTAATCCACTTTCAAGATGGCACTATAGGAGGAAGATGATCTGTATGTGTTTTTTCTATGAATTTCTATCATAAGCAGAATTGCATAGCCTAGATCAAATCTTTAAGGTCAGTGGAATGTTTTCTTCAGGTATTTTTTTTTACAGGATTGTGCTCTTTGGCTTTGCTATGCAAATAAGCTTTTTTTTTGATAATCTGATTCACTTCTTGACTTATCTCTGAATGTTCACTAGTCTCGTGAACAAAAGATTTTTGTGACTTTATCTAACAATCTGCGTATAAGCAAAGGGTCATGCAATGTGTCCTCTGTGAAATATCAGTAAAATGTAAATAACTCATTTAACTAACAAGACTAACTGGAGATGAAATGCCAGGGCAAACTGAGTTTAAGATAGAGCACTAATCAAAAGGAGGCATGATTATCTGTTAAAGGCTGGCTTAATAAGAACATAGCAGGAAAAAGAAAACAGTGTTTCAGTCTATATGGCTAAGTGTATAGACAGTAAACTATCATGTGAAGACAGAATTACATCAGAACCAGCTTCAGAATCATAGAATCATAGAATTGTTTAGGTTGGAAAAGACCTTTAAGATCATAAAGTCGAACCATTAACCTAGCACTGTGAAGTCCAGCACTAAACAGTGTCCTTAAGGACCACATCTACACATCTTTTGAATACCTCCAGGGATGGTGACTCAACCACTTCTCCGAGCATGCTGTTCCAGTGCTTTACAACCTTTTCAGTGAAGAAATTTTTCCAAATATCCAATCTAAATCTCCCCTGGCACAACGTGAGGTCCTCTTGTCCTATCACTTGCTACTTGGGAGAAGAGACCGACACCCATTTCGCTACAACCTCCTTTCAGGTACTTGTAGAGAGCGATAAGGTCTCCCCTGAGCCTCATAGAATCATAGAATAGAATCATAGCATAGTTTGGGTTGGAAGGGACCTTTAAAGGTCATCTAGTCCAGGGGGCCAGGGGCAGGGACATCTTCAACTCGATGTCCTATCACTTGCTACTTGGGAGAAGAGACCGACACCCATTTCGCTACAACCTCCTTTCAGGTACTTGTAGAGAGCGATAAGGTCTCCCCTGAGCCTCATAGAATCATAGAATAGAATCATAGCATAGTTTGGGTTGGAAGGGACCTTTAAAGGTCATCTAGTCCAGGGGGCCAGGGGCAGGGACATCTTCAACTCGATCAGGTTGCTCAGAGCCCCGTCCAGCC
>NW_009232630.1:9690-10080 GCF_000690835.1 Fulmarus glacialis
AGTCCTTCTCAGCAGGGCTGCTCTCAATCCCTTCATCCCCCAGCCTATATTGATACCAGGGGTTGCCCCGACCCATGTGCAGGACCTTGCACTTGCCCTCCTAAGGTTCACATGGGCCCACTTCTCCAGCTTGTCCACATCGCTCTGGATGGCATCTCATCCCTCAGGTGTGTCAGCCACACCACTCAGCTTGGGGTCATCTGCAAATTTGCTGAGGGTGCACTTAATGCCACTGTATATGTCATTGATGAAGACATTAAACAGTACTGGTCCCCTTACGGATCCCTGAGGGATATCACTCCATCACCGACCTCCATCTGGACATTAAGCCGTTGACAACTACCCTCTGGATGTGTCCACCCCGCCAATTCCTCCCCCACCAGACACCCC
>NW_009232630.1:10167-11108 GCF_000690835.1 Fulmarus glacialis
GCCCTTGTCCAGTGAGTAAATCACTCCATCATAGAAGGCCACTAGGTTGGTCAGGCCAGACTTGCCCTTAGTGAAGCCCTACTGGCTGTCTCGAATCACCTCCCTGTTCTCAATATGCCTTAGCATAGCTTCCAGCAGGATCTGTTCCATGATCTTCCCAGGCACAGAGGTGAGACTGACTGGCCTTTAGTTCCACCAGTCTTCCTTTTTTCCGTTTTTAAAAATGGGGGTTATGTTTCCCCTTTTCCAGTCAGTGGGAACTTCACCAGACTGCCATGACTTCTCAAAGACGATGGATAGTGGCTTAGCAACTTCATCCGCCAGGTCCTTCAGGACCTGAGGATGGATCTCATCGGGTCCCATGGACTTGTGCACCTTCAGGTTCCTTAGATGGTCTCGAACCTGATCTTCTCCTACAGTGGGTAGCTCTTCATTCTCCCAATCCCCGCCTTTGCCTTCTGCAGCTTCAATGGTGAGGCTTGAGCACTTGCCAGTGAAAAAATCATTGAGTACCTCCGCCTTCTCTATATCCTGGGTAACCAGGTCTCCTATTTCCTTCAGGAGAGAGCCCACGTTTTCCCTAGTCTTCCTTTTATCTCTGACATACTGATAGAAGCTTTTCTTGTTGCCTTTGACGTTCCTGGCCAGATTTAATTCTATCAGGGCTTTAGCTTTCCTAACCTGATCCCTGGCTGCTCGGACAACTTCTCTGTATTCCTCCCAGTCTACCTGTCTTGCTTCTACCCTCTGTAGGCTTCCTTTTTGTATTCAAATGTGTCCAGGAGCTCCTTGTTTATCCCTGCAGGCCTCCTGGCGTGTTTGCCTGATTTCCTCTTTATTGGGGTGCATTGTTCCTGAGCTTGGAGGAGGTGATCCTTGAATATTAACAAGCTTTCTTAGGCCCCTGTTCCTTCCAGGGCTTTGTCCCATGGCATTCTACC
>NW_009232631.1:0-223 GCF_000690835.1 Fulmarus glacialis
AGACATTAAGTACCTCAGTCTTTTCCTCAGTCTTTGTCACTATGTTTCCTCCTGCATCCAATAAAGGATGGAGATACTCCTTAGCTCGCCTTTTGTTGTTAATGTATTTATGGAAACATTTTTATTGTCTTTTACTGCAGTAGCCAGATTAAGTTCTAGTTGGGCTTTGGCCCTTCTAATTTTCTCCCTGCATAACCTCATGATATCCTTGCAGTCCTCCTGA
>NW_009232631.1:321-3563 GCF_000690835.1 Fulmarus glacialis
TTCTTCTTTCCCACTGGCTCGTCTTTCTGCACATGGGGACAGCCTGCTCCTGCGCCTTTAGGATTTCCTTCTTGAAAAATGTCCATCTTTCCTGGACTTCTTTGCTGTTCAGGACTGCCTCCCAAGGGATTCTGTCAACCAGGCCCCTAAACAGGCCAAACTCTGCCCTCCGGAAGTCCAAGGTAGCAGTTCTGCTGACCCTCCTCCTTATTTCTCCAAGAATTGAAAACTCCATCATTTTGTGATCGCTATGCCCAAGACAGCCTCCAACCGTCACATCACCCACAAGTCCTTCTCTGTTCACAAACAACAGGTCCAGTGGGCTGCCTTCCCTAGTTGGCTCACTCACCAGCTCTATCAGGAAGTTATCTTCCACACACGCCAGGAACCTCCTAGACTGTTTCTTCTCCACTGTATTGTATTTCCAGCAGACATCTGGTAAGTTGAAGTTCCCCATGAGAACAAAGGCTAGTGATTGTGAGACTTCTTCCAGCTGCTTATAGAATATTTCATCTGTCTCTTCCTCCTGGTTGGATGGTCTATAACAGACTCACACCATGATATCTGCCTTCTTGGCCTTTCCCCTGATTCTTACCCATAAACACTTGACTCTCTCATCACCATCGTCAAGCTCTAGACAGTCAAAACACTCCCTAACATACAGGGCTACCTCACCACTTCTCCTGCCTTGCCTATCCCTTCTGAAGAGTTTATAGCCATCCATTGCAGCACTCCAGTTGTGTGAGTCATCCCACCATGTTTCCGTGATTGCAATTACATCATAGTTTTACAGCTGCACAAAGGCTTCCAACTCCTCCTGTTTGTTGGCCATACTGCGTGCATTGGTGTAGATGCACTTCAGTTGGGCTATTGATCCCGCCACCTTTTTGGGGGGAGAAGCCCTAATTCCTATGTGATTGTTCTCAGGCACTTCCGTGGTTTCTAACACATCAACAACCGTTGTGTCTTTGCTGCCGCGTGGATTCCCATCCCCTACCTCCACTGAGATGGCTAGGGTGCTGCGCGCATTGGTACAGGGACATTTCAAATGTGCTCCAGTGTACTTAGCACATCGTGGAGCCGGCTGAAGGACCTTGCTAGCACACCATCCCTCAAACACTGGCATGCCACCCCCAGGCTTACCTCTAGCAAGCCTGGTTTTATCCCTTTCCTCCTTCAAATCTAGTTTAAAGCTCTTCCAATGAGCCCTGCTAACTCCTGTGCAAAGATCCTTTCCCCCCTCTAAGACAGGTGTACCTCGTCTGTCACCAGCAGGGCTGGTGTCATGTAGACCAACCCATGATCAAAAAACCCAAAATCCTCCTGGTGACACCAGGCTCAGAGCCAGGTATTGATCAGCTGGGTCTTTCTGTTTCTTCCCTCATCATTCCCTGCAACTGGAAGGATAGAGGAGAACACTACTTGTGCTCCTGATCCCTTAACCAGCCGTCCCAAGGCCCTGAAGTCTCTCTTGATTGCCCTCAGACTTCTTACTGCAACTTCATCGCTGTCTACCTGAAAAAGCAATAATGGATAATAATCTGAGGGCTGTACCAGGGTAGGAAGTTTCCTTGTCACATCTTTAACTCGAGCCCCAGGGAGGCAGCAGACCTCCCTAAGAAGTGGGTCTGGTTGGCAAATTGGGCCTTCTGTTCCCCTCAGGAGAGAGTCTCCTATGACAATGACCCATCTACTGCAACTTCATCGCTGTCTACCTGAAAAAGCAATAATGGATAATAATCTGAGGGCTGTACCAGGGTAGGAAGTTTCCTTGTCACATCTTTAACTCGAGCCCCAGGGAGGCAGCAGACCTCCCTAAGAAGTGGGTCTGGTTGGCAAATTGGGCCTTCTGTTCCCCTCAGGAGAGAGTCTCCTATGACAATGACCCATCTTTTTGTCTTCATGGAAGCGGTTTTGACGCAGGGCATAGGCCAACTTAACCTTGGCAACTCTTCCAACCTAGATGAACCATTGTCCTTGTCATTGTTTGGTTCCACTTGCAGAGCCTCGTACCTATTATGCAAGGGCACTTGGGAAGGTGGGGTACTCAAGGAGGAGATGCACCTGCTGTGCCGGGCAGGAACTTGTCGCCGTTGCCCCCTATCCCTTAAGTCACCACATGAATACATAGGGAGTATGTATTTCTCCCTATTAAGATCAAAAAGGCAGGGAATGGAAGGATCAGGCAAAGGCGGCTTTGCCTTACAGTGGGTGTAACTACTCCACAAAAGGGGCAAAGCAGCTTACTTCTCTAAGAAACAAAGAGGAGATTGTCTGGTGTTCAGAAATCAGGCCATGATGCATAAAAGCATTTAGGTGATTGGGTTGAGCGGGTTGCCCAAATGCCCTTCTGGATCTTAGCATATATACATATAAATAAAAGCTATTAGGAAAGGCTGAGGGAACTGGGTTTTTTAGTCTTAGGAAGAGAAGGCAAAGAGGAGATCTTATGGCTACCTGCAACAACCTAATGGGAGGATATAAAGAAAAAATGTCCCCCATTCTCAAACTGGGGGGCAACCACCCTCTCGTGGGGTGGTAAAAGGAGATGGGGACATTAGGTTACTGACTCCCAGCCACTCGAAGTTTATCTGAAAGAAGGCTGCACCTCTGTCTTCCTTTTTCTGACAGCCATTCCTTGCAGACGCAGGGAAAGTACTCATTAATCTTCCTCCATTTGATTTCTATATTTCTGGAGAATTCTAAATTGACAAGTGGGGCCTTTTGACCAATTCACTTTCCCTTGCAGGGTATTTTCTCAATTCCTTTTTACCTTTGAGACCTTGTGCACTCAAGCTATTTGCAACGTCTACTTTACACTATATTCGGCTCAACTGATTCGGCATTTCAGGCTTCACAGCTCCTTGCCCATATCCTGACTCAGGAGCCCAGACCTTAAAACACAGTCCTCAATATTATGACTGCAAGCAGAAATTACCTGTGACTTTTTTATTCTGTCTCTGGTCTATCTCTGGACCCGCTTAGTTTCTTGTCCTCATTCTCTTCATACCCCTTAAAATAACGTTGTTTTTTCTGTCAGTAAAATAGGACTAATAAGAATGACTTTAAAAAGTGGACTCTGCCTTGACTTTAACAATTAGAAGGTCATGATTAAGCATCCTGAGCTATAAACATGCTGCTACCTGCACATGCCAGACAAATAACTAACAAATACAGTGTAAGATTCTGTAGGATCTGTCTTCCTTAGAGACCACTTTGATGATGTGAAATGTTGTGTAAAC
>NW_009232631.1:3575-20765 GCF_000690835.1 Fulmarus glacialis
GAGAGCACCAGTTGCATATGACAGAAGTGACAATGGGGACTTGCAGTTTAACAAGCCCAGTCTACATAGGAAACTAAAGTAATTCTAAATTAACATAACTAATTAGCAGCCTTAGATAACATAATTGCTATGCAGAACTTCCCAGTTTTAGTTAGCGTTCTGTATTAACTACTATGTAATTATTAAGGCACTATACTCAGCACCAGCAACTTAATTATCTTTAATATTGCTCCAGTCTCAGGCTTGAATGCCGATGATTAATAAACCACAATTATTTACATTGTAATTGTAGCATTTTAATTAAACTGAAAATGCACTTCGTTTGCTTTTTGCCACAGTGTTAATTTTTTAAATTAAGGTCAGATCTTTTCATCAAGTTTTTTTTTTTATCCCTAATTGCAAGTTAGATAGACTGATCTCTTGTCATCTTAAGAAAACATTGTGACTGTTGGTGATAAATGGGTCTTGGGGTAACAAAACAGCCTCATTGCTCTGGAGTTATGTAATCCCAGTGCTAATAAACAATATCTTGATATGTTATTTCCATGATTCTTAAGTAACTTCAGTGTATATAAGTCCCATTTAATTTTCCTTTAGAATTAATCTTTGCAAGGGTCAGTTTGTTATTACTTACTTAGAAGGTCCTGTTGAGACCAAAGAATTTACAGACCAACAAGACCAAAGGTGAAAGGGGAAGTGTTGGCTTACAGAAGTAAAATGATCTGCTCATTGTCACCTAATATGTCACTGTCAGAGCCAGGAATAGAGTCAAGGCCTGCAAGCTCTTATTTCTGTGTTCTGGCTGCTAGATCACATTGCTCCTCATGGTAGCAAGTTTAGGAATGCCAAAGGCATGGAGGCAGAGGCTTAGTCCCTATTTTCATAACAGGGTTCCCTGGCCTTAGTAATAATTAAAGATTTTTTTATGTGTTTTTGTAATTCCTCTCAGTTCAGAGGATTTTTTTCTGATTTACTCTAGTATAAGATGGATCAAGCCCGGGATTAATAGCTTTCCTCAGAGTTCCTCAGTAAGATTTGCTTATATAGAGGAAGAATGATTTCCCTGTCATTACCCAGAGAAATTTACTATGAATTTGCAGCAAGTTCTGCCCCAGTTTTTGCCCTCTGAGAGACTCTCAGAGCTAGCCATTAGAAACTTTATAGGTAAGCTTCAGTTTCTTTTTATACAGCCAGAATATAACTTAACTCAAAATGTCAATGTGTTTGCCTTGGGGAAGAATAGGAAGGAGAATTACCTAGTCCATTTCAGGGATTAGTCTTACTTGTGCTTGCTTTATTGCTATATCTTCCAAGTTACAGGACTGGAATCCCAGAGGTGAAATGGCTGAACACTGGATCAAAAGCCAGGTTTTTGGGAGCACAGTGAGAGAGGATTTGTCAGGAGGACTGACTGAAAGCCATGATAGACAGAAAATGAAGACTGGAAAAGATCCAGAGGGGAAAAAATATCTGTCAGCTTAGGAAAGAAGCAGGTTATGGAAAGGAGGGTGCTTTGGGCTGGGCTACTTAAAACAGAAGCAAGGAATTAGCAGACTTTGGAAGCTAAAGAAGGCCGTGTAGGAAGGAACCCTGGAAGCTGAGAAGGAGGAAGAGACGAAAATGTTGTAATTGCAGTGCCACTTAAATGTGATCTTATCTCTGGCCTGGGCAAATCCAAGACCTATGTGTCTGCTCAGCACAGCACAACAGTGAAATGACTGACTGCCAAGAAAGGGGAAACCAATTGCCTGTCTATAGAGATAGTGCAGATATCTCTGGAGCTGTACATTAAACACTTGATGAAACTTGAACAGGTAAAGAAGCTTTCAGTCTATAGGGAAGAAAAGTCTATGTCCACTATGCAGATTCATAAATGTGTCGATCCTTTCTAGCTTTTACAGAGGTCTAGTAAAAAGGCTAACCCCCAAATCTTTTCCCCATATGGGATAAGAGTAGGTCACTAATGTAAAAAAAAAAAAAAAAAAAAAAAAAGATGCAAAAGCAGATCAACAGGAAAGATAAGAGCCTTTTGTGTTAAAACTCATATAAGCCCTTCCATCCACTTCCAAATTCCCTTTCTACACTGGAAAATCCTCCTTTTTAAAGATGTAGTTAGCAATAATGGTAGGGCTGGATGCTCTTGTCATTTGTTTCTTCTGCTGCTGTAACTTTTGTGAAGCTGCTATGGACTTATATAAGCAAAAGAAGAGTCACAAAGCTCCCTACTCTAGGGATCACTTGCCTATTGTTTTTGTTGCAGATCTCTTAATCTCTGGAGATTATTCTTCAGTTACTTAAGCATTCTGGCTGAATTTCAAGACATTGTAATAATAAGCAGGGTGAGGACAGGGGATTTCTAGGCATTAAGAGAGGCACTTTCATTTTGTCCTGAAGCAGGCATATAAAGTTAAGGATGGCAGCTTGATTCCTGAAGCTATTGGAGGCTTTGGGAATGACAGTACTTGCCAGTTTAGTGAGAAGATAACAGAGCTGATTTACACCAGCTAAAGACTGAGCTAGATTCTCTAGTGCTGCACAGCCATCACAAAATATCCTATATGGTGGCCTCATTAACTTGGAAAGATGTCAGCTGAATTCTACTGCTTAGATAAAACAGAAGGATGCCAAAGCTTTTCTCGGCGCGATTTATTATCAATATTCTCATCTGTATCGAGAAGGATGCTAAAGCTTTTCTCGGCACGATTTATTATCAATATTCTCATCTGTATCTGGAGAGAAGAGTGTGACTCTCTTCCAGGGGTAATCCCTGCCAGAGTAATCCCCACTTCTATCACTTCAAGATTACTTAGCTGCATTACACTTTACCTTAACACCTCTGGGAAACTCAAGCTGAGTAACAATTCTATGATCAATTTTCAAAGCAGCATCATGACAAAATTATTATTGCATCAATATTTCTGGGTCTGTAGCAGCTGCCACTACATTTCTAAATGGAGTTTGAAATACTAGGATCAACCTGAAAATCCCTAAATTTATGGGATATGGTTACCAGAGGGACTGCCTCTTGACTCCTTTGCAACTGTCCTGGCTGAGATTTCTAGGGGCACTTCAGTGGGAATTCTCTGACTATAAATCAAAGAGCTCACAGACAGAATGCTTTTCACATGGATAGGGTAAGGGCTGGAGATACTTGGATGAAATCTGTATTTTGTAAAAGAGAAAGGAAGTGGTTAGTGCAATTTTACTAGAAACTACATATATCTGTAGTTCATAGAGTAGGAATGAACATGAGGGCATGAGTCTCCTCTGCACAGGGGCTTTTATGAACTTATATCCATTTAATTACTGCTATGTGCTTAGTGCTTTTGGGGCAAGAAGCAGAGTAATGCTCTTCTGGTGCAAAGCATTGTCACCTGAAAAATTCCCATTTAGTTTCAGTGGGTCTAGATCACACCTATTAAAAGGAACAGCCATTGCAAAAGCCCGTACAAGAAATCCAAGCTAGTTAAATGTGGACAACTGATAAGTCAGAAAAGCCAAATGCATTTCGGGTTTTTCATTCATTATTGTTTGAACCTTCTATTTGCTGTGCTGAGAGATTTGGGAAGAGTTTTCTCTCAGTTTACAAAAACTGAGTACAGTATAGTGATGACTGCCACAGGAAAGCCCACAGGGAAATTAATAATTGTCTTTTTATAAGGATTTGATTAATATTCAGTAAATAAGTAAGATCTGCTAACCCAACAGTTAGCAATGGTAATAAAATTAATTTTTGTTAGCTAAAATTAAACACTTTTGCACTAAAAGAGTCACCTGAAAAAAAAGATCCTGTCATGAGATTGTGTTGCACTACAATCAGCTCAAACTCAGGAACTTCCCATATTTAAAGCTGTCTGGCTTTGTAACCTTAGTGATGAAGCTAGTGTTACTCACATGAAAAACAGCAAAACCACTGCTGAATACAATTCCAAAACATGGCTTTTTTTAAAAAATAAGGAATCAGCCTCTATGCAGTATGTAAAAAGACTCCATGTATCATCCCCAAACTTATAGCATATAAGCTCTGAGTGAATTTTCTGATAACTTGCAAGTAAATCCATTAAGTAGCTTAAGTTAAATTAATTAAAAACAGTGTCCTACCAGAGATCTGTCACACTTTTGAATTGGACTTGAATGACCTTCCTGACAAATAACACAGATACATCCAACTTTTCAGATAGCAAAAAACTACCAAAGTCCCCTCTGAAGACATTAAATGGAGGTTAGCAATTGTTCTGATTATTTAGGTTAGCGACAAGCTTGACTCAAGTTAGCATGTGTCAGCATTTGTGGAGATCAAGCAAAGGAAAATGAAGAAGGGGTCTGAATGTCTTAGTCTGATCAGGGAAAAGCAAGTCTAAAACCGTTAGCTGGCGTGAAGGCTCATGAGAGTAATGAACTGGCAATTTAAATGATGATTAAGCTGAATAGTGTCTGCCAGGAGGACACAGAAAGCTCTGTCACCAGGGAAGAAAAACAAAACTACAGCCTAAAAGACTGACAGCTCTTCATACCAATATCCTCGTATTTTCTCTTCTATATCCCCAGAAGACTTGGGAGCAATGCAGGCTTCCACAGAGCACGCTGAAGGAGGAAAAACCTGGGTTAAGCACTATATCTGAATTGAATGTCCCAAGAGTGAAGTCTAAGTAGTGTCCTTGTCTGGAAATTGCCTAAGTAAGCACTCCAACTGCTTAGTTTTAACCTTGCACACAAATGCATGACCGAATTTGTGCCTGTGACTCTCTGGATCCTGAGCACTTTCTCATCCTCAAAATTTTTGGCTAACTTCGCCCTTCTCAGGCTGTTGCTCCTTAAGGTGTGTTTAGACAAAAGCATGGTGAAGATGACATTCCTTCTGGAAAGACCAAGGGGCTCCAGTTTGCTTTATGTATTCCCTGCTTTCTCTTCACTCTTTTCATAGTGCATCTTCCATCCGTAAATCTTTGCAAAGACTCCGCTCACTCTGTCTCATGCCCTTGTGGCGAAGTTGCTGTGTTGAGCAAAGAGATGCTCAGGTCCTCAAGAGGATCATGCCTCAGTCTCTAATGCTGCAGGGAGACACCAGCCCATTGCCAAATCTCAGACGCTGTAGAAAAAGTCCTTTGTTCATGTGCTGGGGGTCCCAAATAACATTTCTTATTATTTGGGGTTTTGGAGAGGGTTTTTTGCATAACATGAACTCATATATCGTTTCGTATCAACAGCTGCAGGGAAGAAGTCGGGCTGTTCTTCCTGTTCATCACTGACTTGTTGGCCACAAGTGATGGTGGAGTATGAGAGCTTTACTGACAGGCACCTGGCAGCAGCTACGTTGAAGAGAATGACAATATCCCTGTGTGTCTGTCAGTTTGACTCCCCACAAGGAAGCCACTTTGGTACCGATTTACGGACTGGAGCTGAAAGTGTCATTTTTTCATGCAGCAAAAACAGAGGCCTTGGTGCTTGTCTCCTTTCTGCCACTGGAAATCAATGGGAATACAGTGCTGTAACTCAGAATAAGTTATTAATGAAGTGAGATGGATGTTTTTACAAAGTTCTAATCCACAAGGTACGTCAAAATTCGTGTAAGTGGGAACAGTGGCTGCATCGGTTCATAGAGATATAAGGTTTAATTCCTCAATTTGTATATAAACACTAAATCAATGGGATTCCTGTGTATGCAAAACTCACTCAAGTTGATTATCTCTACTGGGTGTTAGATTAGACTCTGCCTGCAAGACAAATTGCGTATACGTTGACTGAAACCAAAACCAAGGCTACTGTGAAAGGTACTTTGAAATCTAAGACACCACATAACTGAAGAATGAGTTTACATAAAAAAGCAAAATGATGAAAAGAATTGTCATTAAGGACTGTATTGAGAAAGATAACGTCTCCCATTATTTGACTGGCATCTGTCCACTTATGCTTGCATTACTATTCTACCTCTGTTCCTACATCATGTTGAAATGTAAGACTTCCATATTTATTCACATTTCTAAAAGACATTGTGTGAGCAACTCAGGATGAAGGAAAGGTGAGTATTGTCAGGCAACTGAAGGCAACCGATTCATTAGCTACCGCAATTTGCCTCTATTTATGTCCTTTTAAGTAGTCCATCCTCACTGAACTTAAACTCCTATAAAGCAACACCACCACCTACAGCTCAAACATAAGACTCTCCACCATATACTAATTGCACCTCTCTCTGTCCTAAGCTAAAGCCATATCAGACCTAAGAGTAACAGATTACTTTTTTGAGAATATACAGTATCACTTTAATTTTCATTATCCAAAATTAGAGATTGGTTTGGAAAAAAAAGAAACAAAAGAAATGAAACACCTCAATGCAACTTTTTTAAAAGAAAGATTCTTCTCTATGTCATCATCCTGCACTCTAACTTCTGCAGTACAGGACTCCCCACGAAATGCCTTTATGCATTGTAAGCAGAACGTTTTAGTTCCAGAGCAATCCAAGTTCCTCAGAAATTGGTGTTTCTGTATTTCTATGGAAAAAAATACCTTATCCAGCAATGGGAACTCATGAGGTGAATGTTACAGAGAGAGACTTCTTTTTCTACTACTGGAAATGAATACCACAGCATAAAAATCGTTTTACTGCAACCATTTTCCAGCGATTATTTCTTTGGTTCTTTGTCCCATGTTGCCAACCACACTGTGGCTTTGGCAGGCTGAAAGGGATACTTGCCCCTTGGTTTCACAAAGGTGGGTACCAGGCTGCATTGCACAGTCGAGGGAACCATGGTCTCCACGGTGATAGTAACAGAGAAAGCTAAAATCTTGTTACTTGCAGATAATAGGAGTTGAAGGGAAGTGAAAGAGCCCACAGATGCTATTCTGTCCCATGACCTTTACCCATTCCTCCCCAAAGTAGTAAAGCCAATTTGTTAGCAGCTTTTGACTCCCTGTCTGCCCTAGAAGGCTCTGTTAGTGCTTTTTTCTACCAGCGTAGTCTGGCTGTTAGAGGGAACCCCAAAAGCTTCAATGTAGAAAAGGCCAGTGATTACCTGAATTTATTGTCTGTAACCCTGGCTGAGCCTGTTTATGCACCATGTTTTCTATCATCACCAGATGTACAGTTATGCAGAATAATGCATACAAATTGTTCTTAAAATGCAATCCTAAGCCACTCACATAGCTGTTTATAGCTTTCAGCAGCAAGATATTGGTTTATAGCTTTGGCATTAGTCCAGTCAGGAAAGCTCTGTTCAAGTCTTTTGTAGTGTGTTTTCACATGATTAACCAATTCATGATCAAAGGAGGCTTAAATGTGCTGTTTAAGTATTTCAGGGAACTGCAGGTAATAACCATTAAAATTTTTAAAAATGAAGAAAACAAGTGTGTGTCAATTAACTGGCAGCTTTGTTTAAATAGAAAGCTAAAAGTTCACTGGACAGGGGAGTTTCTTTTAGTGAAAAGGCACAGGAAGCTTAATAAGATTTCACTTCAAATAATAAGATCCATGAGGTCAGTGGTACTGATACTAATTTACACTAGCTGAAGATCTGAGCTTGTCTGTTTATACTTCCAGACCCCTACAGTATTCATGCCATGCTATATACTTAAAGGAGTTAGAACTGATAATAGAAAATGACTGCTGCCCATGCTGAAAAGTGATTGACAGTGAGTTATGATGAGATGCAGCCATAGGGATCTGTTGTGCAAACATCTAAGCAATCAACAGAGAAGACCCAGAAGAATTTTGAAGATGCCACACACAGGGGCTCCATTCTCTGGGGAGCCACAGATGTAAGCAAAGAGAACTTTGTGGCCTGTTTTAGCATTAGAGTTATTACTCGTAGCTCCACCGTACTCAACTACCCCTGCAGGCTAGGAGAACCCACATGTGTGTAATGGATCTGTT
Source organism: Fulmarus glacialis (assembly GCF_000690835.1). Lineage (NCBI taxonomy): Eukaryota > Metazoa > Chordata > Aves > Procellariiformes > Procellariidae > Fulmarus > Fulmarus glacialis. Next base: position 11,443 of record NW_009232631.1, read on the forward strand.
CACATGCTTACAGGCTTCAATTCTGTCAGACAAATGTATTTTGGGGTGGATCCCTATAGTATTAGCTGCAAAACCCGTTTGCAATCTGAGACCAGGACCCCCTACCCCAGCTGTGTTTAGTAGAAGGACTTTGCCACGTTGACCACTAGAGGGTAGTAACATACATTTGCACTAGGTGCCTTACGAATAGGAGAACGGAGTAAGATGTGAAAGAAGATAAAAAAGAAAATCCGGTGTACAGAGAGTAGGTGCCACACCTCGCCAATGTAAGTGCGTTGTGCCCTCCATACATGTGTCACTGTATAGATAATCATTCACTACTGTGAATCTGTGAGATCAAGAATTATTGGCCAGCTAGGAGAACCATCTATGAAATTCCACGTTTGAAGTTAGTCATGTGCGTATTTCTTTTCAAGACCTTGCCTTAGACAATACAGAAGACAAAGGTAACAAACTACATTATTTTCCACAATTGTATGGGTAGCTGGGAATAGCTTAAATGCATTGTACCATTACTAATGCTGGCAGAGCTACCAGCATGATTTCTGCATGAGAGGGCAAGAAGTTTTTGCCTTGTAATAATGCAAATCGTTACAGGTGGGGTGGAAATTTTTTTACGTGATCTTGGTACTCAAACATCTGACTTAGGTTCACACAGAACTGAGTTGCTGTCAAAAAGCTAGTCAGAAGTCTGCCATGTATAAACAGGTACATTTTGCAGAAGATTCTCTCAAACAGTAGGATTCAGTATAGTTTGTCCATAGACGTAAATTTTTTCCTGTCTTTATATATCTTATTCTCATCTGTCTTACTCTGTGTGTCCCTGTTCCTGTTTATGCCACCTAGAGCTCTACCCAGATCGCCTGTGAGTAACAAGTATCTTCAGCTGTTGTTACTGATAGGACAATTTTTGCTATAATGGGAACAAGAACAGTATCTTGACCCTTTTGGTTTTCAACTCTTCATGATTCTCTGTTTTACAAGCAGAATTGTTTCTACTTGTCTCCTTTGACATAGTCAGCTTGATTTCACATCATCGATAATCAGATGGACTTCATGACACAATACTAAATCGCTAAAGCTTTAGCAGAAAGCATTTTGGGTTTTTTTGCTTTTGAGTGTCCCAAGATTTCATGGCTTTTGGCAAGAAATAGAGGAAAAAAGCTGCCTTGTGGCTGCTGAATTGGGACTCAAAGTTGTTTTCAATCCTATTTCAGTCGTAGACCTCTCAAATGAAGCTGGGTAAATTATTTTATCTCTGTGCCACAAGCCTATCTTTGTGAACTGGGGAGAGTCATTGCTGGGAGAGGGATTGTCACATACTTATATCTGACCAGTACTTCTCAAGATACAGCTCTTACTCAGGTTTGGACCTCTACATCAAATTGTAACATAAAATCCAATAATCTGTAAATGCTGACATGAACAACATAGATGCAGCGGGAACTCCGCTTTTTAAAAATGTGTACAAATGTCCACCAGAATGGAAACAGTGTTAAGGCCAGGTCTTGACTTTATCACCACTGATGTCTGTTTGCTTGGTACATTTTTTAAAAGTCTATTTATACCTCCTTAGGACCCGGTCTTCGGACATACGACACTATTCCCATCTAAGTTCATTACAGGTATTTTGCTTACTTCTACCATTCCAGTTCAGGCCTGTTTCACTCGTATTTCTTTTCACATGATTTGTGTATTCTTCATTTTAGGTATATTTTGTTTTTCTTAATAGAAGTGGGATAAATGGAAAACCCAATGAAATACCTCTTCTATGGCCTCTCTCATCCTGTGCCTTGCAAGTTCTGGGACTGCTAATGTCAGTCTCTGTGATTTATCTGCTTGGGGTGAAGTTGTTCTGACCTGCAATAACAAAGTACATCATTGTTGGCTTGCATGTTATAAAAATGATGCACAATACTTACATCTAAAAGTCAGAATAAACCTTTTACGCAGCTCTTTGTCAGTTCTACAAATGGTCGCAGTTAATCGATGCTATAAAACTTTCCTTCAGGCACTGGTATTCAGCTTTTACACTGGGAAATGCAGTTTGAGTCTGACATTTTAAATACCGGTGATATTATCTAATGAAATAACTTGGGGTTTGAAAATCCCCATCAGTAAAAAAAACACAAAACTGCTGCTGAGTTAGGGTATTTAAAAACATCTTTTGGAGCATTGGGAAAAAAAGATACATTGTGCAAACACTGTATTTTGCCTCTCCTTTCCTGCAGACACTTCTAACTCGACCAGGGGTCTACTGTCCCATCAGTGCATCCATGTAATTTTCATCAACATTAATGGGAGCTATGTGTATGAGCTGATGAGGGCGTACATTGAATTCAAAATTCATTTTTGCTTTATTAACAAGTGTCACGCAAGTCTTGTCATGAGGGAAGCCCTTGAGACTGTTTTTCTACCCTGCCATAACGAACAGTGTAGATTTAGCAAACATTTTGGGATTTCTCCAGGATATATTTTTTCATTTTGTATTTTACAGATTTGCCATTCTGAAATCAACTAGCTCCATCTCAGGGGCTGTGCAAAGAAAAGAGGCGAAGGAAAGGGAAGTCTCCCAGGTGATGACAAACTGGAAATTCCATGGGCTTTTATCCAACAGTTTAATAGCGAATCACTGCCTAGACATTTTCTTACTCACTTTAGGTGTAGAAAGATTAAAGATGGCATTTGGAATTTTGCTCTTATGAAGCCCTCAAAAAAACAGTATTATATCTAATGAGGCCATTTTCTTCGCATTTCCTGAAATTCTGGACACTCAAAAAAGGATGACATAGAGCAAAGATGTAAAAAGATCATGGTGGAAAAGGCAGAGGAAAAAAAAAGCCATCTGGGACTGTCCTCTTACAGTACACACTGTACCGTATCCAAGGCAAGCCCATGCCTAGAGGGCACAATCTATCCTTAAGTGTATGTGACCTACTAACCACAGTGAAAAGAAAGAGCAGGTGATCGGATTTACTGCTTTTCTGAGAGAGTTACTTTTGCCTGGGCAGGAGAAATTTGAAGGCGGCACTCATGCTAATGTATGCGCTGCTACTCCCATAGGGCTCAACAGACCATTCTTCAGACCAGTTGTGTCCCAGCTTTTCTGCAAAACTGTTGAAAAGGTCAGTGCAAACTGACCGTATTAAAAAAAGACGATCCTTCAGTCTTGCTGTTGGAGTGTTTGTTGTTCTCATTTCTAAACAGGTGAAAAAACCTAAATAATATGCAAAGAATGCATTTCTAATACAACTTTTCAAGAATCTCAGAATTTTCAAGGATCCTTTTCAAGGATCTCCAAGTACATCATAAAGAGCAGGTGAGTTGGAAATATTTTCTGAAAAGGAATTAAACAAAGAAAAGGAAGCTAAGGACAGTAATGGGATTTTAGACATCTCAACTTTGGGCTGCCTATTTTTAGCTAATTTTAGTAGGACCAATGTTTAGGAGGGCAGGGGCTCTGCACTTTTTGGTAACTGGGCCTCTGCCAGTGGAGTGGCAAATACCTGTGACACACGAACTCACTAGTTAGTTTGGCAATTCTTGGTCAGAGTGACTTGCCCAAGCTCATGCAGAAAATCAAAGCAAAACCTGTATAACAGGACAGAGTCCTGTTTTCCAAAGTTTGTTTATTCAACCAGTTCCTAACACTTTCTTCCTGTTGCAGCTGAATCATTTAATCACTACAATGATATAGTTTGTTTCAGCTTTTTATATTGCCAGCAGGTGGGGATTTAAAAAGCACTTTGCTGTTCACCTTTCGGTCATCCTCGTAACTTTCATCTGCGTATTGTTTTATTTTGCTAGAGGCTTTCCCAACAGGCTGGTGTTTTCTCTGAAAAGCTGGATCACCTACGGAACTAGGAACTGTGACCTTCTGGTGCTTGAATGGTTCTACAGAAACTTCAGAACTGCCTTTACTTTTTTTTAAAAAAGAAAAGTCATAAAACATAGGTTTTAGGGAGTCTGAAATCTCCTCCTTCAATTCTTTGCTCTTTGGGGAGGCAGGGAAAGTGCTTCAGCCTTCAGTATTCTGGACTGCCCTGTTCAATATGTCATGGATTTTGGAGCTGGATTTTTCAGTTTTTGATAAATACTAATTGTACTTTTATGTTAGCAGCATTAGCATAGCTCAATTGTCTAAATATTGTTCTAGTATCTAGTAATATCGTTCTAGTATCTAATAAATATTGCATCCAGTATCTGGTGCTCCCACTCTGAATGTGTTTGGGTCTCTTTGTTACTGAGCAGAAAGGCTCCGAAGAAAATTCAGTTTCCGAGGAAGGTGTTAGTATTTCAGTGTATTTTTTTTTAGTTTTGTTGGGCTTATTTTTCAACTAAACAAATGGTCGGTGTAGTTAGGAAATACATTTTAAGGGAAATGACGTTGTTTTTCCTTTGTGATACAAACTCAGTATTTTGACCAGTATAAGCAACCACTTGCACCAATTAATAGACGTCAGTATGCAAATATTCGTAACAGCCTCTCCCTTCTTGCCTGTGCAACTGGTGTAGAAGAATCCTGTAGCTGCTTTCCTTTTGATGAGCAGTATCCAGTTGACCCCTCAAATTGTTCTTCAGTTCTTTACTTTCTTTAATCAGATGAAACTCTTCCTATTGTTTTATGCTTGATTCCGCTGTCAGGTGTGCTGGCTGTTGCTAACTACACCTGCCTTGCAGTTTTCATCCCAACTACTGTCCTAAGTCAGGAACTACCTCATGTGATCTGTCTTAAGAGCTTATCTTTTGCAGTTGCAACTGCTATGTGTGGCAATTTGATGAATAGATACAGATCTGCTCACTGGTGCATAGTGGCCTCAGGTTCTTGGCTCCTTTATTCTATTTGCCTACTGCTTAGCTTGGCACTCTTTTTTATTGTTTTTGAGTAATGCCTTTTGTTTTCTGTGAGACTGCTGTGAATACAAAGAGCAAAGTCCCATTTTTTCACCTCATCAATCTCTTTGCTCATCTTTTACCAAATACCTGCGATAATGTATTTTTATGGAGCAGGGGACCCTTTATCATTTTGCCATCTTCCTTCCAACATTTTGTGGTAACCTAGGGCTGGATGTCGTCTTCTCAAATTCGAAGTGGGTGCTAAATAGCTACAAATCTCTGCACTTTGCTATTTCCCACTATGTGTCAAATGCCAGGTATGCCTTATCTCCCAAGAGATATGGCACGCCTCCAGATCACAATTCCTGTCTGAGGGTCATTTCTATAATTCCCCTGCAGTAGGAATGGCAGGCTATTGTATCCAAGAAACCAAGTGCTTCTTGTAGTTAAAAGACAAATTATCCAACAGCATAACATATACAATGTTAAGTTGTGTGATAAAAGCCCATTAAGGAGCTCAGAGAGACAACAACAGGAGGGAGGTGCCCAAATAATACCTTGCTGGCCTACTCCCAGGCCCATCACAGGGGCCATCAGCACAAGACCAGATGAGCACAGGGGCACAAGGGCTGGCAGGAACCCAAATCAAGGACTCCCCAATCAGCTTTCGGACTAAGGGGCTCACAGCCTAGGGGTGGGACAAATTACTGGATGCAAGGGAAAAGCAGTTCCGGATCGCACAGGACTAATTATGGGGTATTTAGGGGAGGAACGAAAGGTAGAGGAAGGGGGAAGTTTAGGTGATTTGGGGAGGGACAGGAGTGGGAAAACAGAGGGGTAAGAGAATAAAAAGGGCCAGCTGCATATACATAATTGGCTAGTCAGAATGCCTGTCTGGCTATGCCCTGTGCCGGATCAGCACAGTCTGTCCTGTGTTCTTATTAAACTCTTTTCTAATCCTTTCCTGGGTGAGGGGTCTCTACTCTGTGCATATGTGTATGGGAGTGTGAGTCCAGCAACTGGAGACAGACCACAGGCTGGAGGGCCTGTGTCTGTGGTGCAGTGACTGATGGAGTATGGGGGTGTGAGTGAGTGTGTGATCGCTAGCAAAGATCAAGCCAAACCAGCTGGGGAGTAGGTAAAGTGACCTGGGAGCAAAGGGGTGAGGGGGTCTCTAAGGTCCAGCTCCGGGTGTGAGAGCACCTGTGCATCTTTAGGGGTGAAAGCGCAGGGGAGTGTTTGGGGGGGGAGCAGGGGTGTCAGCTCACTGGCTTGTATGTCCAGGTGCCAGCAACTGAGCAGACTGAGATCCAGGGGCCAGCTACTGGGCAGACTGACTGTATGAGTCCAGTTGCTGGAGGCATCCACCTTATGCATATATATATATTTTCTCACTAATGGACTTCCACTCTACTCAGCCAGAGAGGGGAGCAGGATAAGGCCATCAGTGCTGCCTCTATGTTCACATGAGTGCTCCAAGTGTTGGTCTAGGAATTGTGTGTCCAGCCACGTAGATATGCAGTGTATATGTGTATATATGTATATGTGTAGAGTATATGTGTGCTTTGTGTGTGTATGTCTGCTGGCAATACATCTTCAGCCTTGCTAACGGTTGGACATGGGCATATGGAGTGGCAACAGCCTTGCCTCTCTCAGGCTGTTGGATCGAGCATGATATATTTTCCTCTAACACACACATATTGCATTGCTCCAGTTCATTTGTGCATTACTGTCAGCCCAATAGATACCTTCCCTGGCTTGTCTCATGAGTACCTCTATGTGCATACATGAAACATGTATCCAACCATGCATCCATATCCAGTTGTGCAGCACCTCCTGATCCCTTTTTCATCAAAACCTTATGTTGCACATATAGCTAAAACCACTGTGCATGTTTAACTCAAACTGTACATCTTACTTTCTCTGGTAAAATTTCCCTGTGGTCTAGAGAATTAATATTTTTACTTGTTCATCCCGGTCAAAACTTTTTAGGCTACTGGAAATCTCTGCAGAGAAATGCAGGGATATTCTGGGATGTTGACTGAACGTTCCACTGAACCATCTGTGATAAAATCTAGAAAATTTGCTCTATTCAGTGTATTTGACATCATACAACTTCACTGTATATTGTTAGAGTGCCAATAAAACATTCATGATAGCTGCTAATACATGCTTAACAGTCACTTCTTCATGATACAGTCCATCAGCTTGTGATCAGGCTGCACATGCCATTTTGTGGCAGAAGCTGAATGGGTGGATTTGCTCTACAACAGAAAAGCACTGCCAGAAACTGTGCTTCTGTTTTCACATACCTATTTTCTACGTCTTAACCACCAAATGCTCCGGTCTCTCAGCTCTAATGTTTCTAGGCTTCCTAAGCAGTCACCTTGCAGCTGGAACTGCTCCATACAGCTGCAGGACTCCAAGAATGGTGCCTCACTCATAATTTTCTTCATTTTTTGGGGTTCTTGAGCATTGATCAATGGATGTTACTTGTCTCAAGGATTCACTGTCTTCTGAGAAGTATGCACATAATCTGAAGAGATAGCTGGCCATCTGTCACGGTGTCAAGTTTTTAAGGGAAGACAAAAACAAGCTCACGCAAAAAGGAATCTGTTGAGGACTATGGCATACACAGAAACAACATCTGGCTCAGAAAGTCCCTGAGCTGAAAACAATTGGATCCTGAGAGAGTACTGCAGGGAAGAATCATATACACTTGCCCTGGACTTATTCTTCCCTAAGTTTGTGTTTACAGGCACCGTTGGAGACATGGTATTAGGGCAGGTGGACACTTGATCTGACAACCCAAGACAGACATTGTTTTGGTCTCTTGTACCTCAAAGACAGGTCAGTTACCACAGATCCATCCTCACCCTGAAGTGTCTGATTGCTTTCAAGTTTGGGTTCCATCAAGACCCAGTCAAAAGTTTCACACATTGAACCTATGAATGTGTCTGCACAGAGTATTCATATTTTTATGAAATACAAAGCTCAGTGTATGAAAAAAACTTCACACAGAGGTTTCCACGTTCCCTCATTAACCTGGAAAGAGCTTTTTGTTTCTTAATAGTTTAACAGTTCTGTAAGGCACAGGTAATGACAGCAGCAGGCTTGAGAAAAGGACATTAATATTTCCAAAGGGATAAAGAGAGTCCAGAGGAAGAAATACTGTGAAAGCAGTTATCCATTCTGTTATTAAACATCTTACAAGCTTTTACCTTAACCTGGCTTGAAACAAAGATGATATGTAGATGACGAGCTAACAGTTCGTTTTTCTGGGTGAACCTTAAAAATGAGGTACTAGAATTCTAACAGTAATAGCTAAATAAGTAACAACAACAACAAAAACAACAACAACAGAAAAATCTGCAAAGTGTCTATCTAAACACCATCATGGTATACCTTTGTTGAGCGATGTGGACCCGTTTAGGAGCTGCTAAAGTGGGAGTCTTTGTGGAAGCACTGTCTTCCAGTAACCAATGTTAACTAGTTCAAGTTCCTCAGCACTTGGTGGCTAGCAGAAAAAGTGTCTGAACTCTGAGGGTGTTCTAAGAATTTGAAACACCATCCACTTACTGAAATCCCTTTCTTTCTTTTCTTAGGGTCTACCTGGGCTTCTTAGGAAGATGGTAGGTATCTAACACAAGGGGAACAAATTGTCAATTTTAGACTGTTAGCATCTGTTTGGAGATGTTGCAGATTGGTATTATTCTCAATATAGGTATGATCAGTTTGTCAACAGTATTGATGCCTAAATGTCCCCCACAAACCCGGTTCAGTTTATTATGGAGTATTTATACAATGAGGTGAATTCCCAAAGTATTTTATTCCCAATACTTATCAAAGGGGTGTCATGCATCCACAGGTATGTGGATGGAACATGTAGTTCAGGATGTGATAATGGATCCTGACATTGCAAATACTGAATATTTTTGCCCCGTTTATCTTTAGTATGGCCTTATCATTGATATTAGCTATTAGGTTATTCTAATTGGAGACAAATTCCTAGTTTATGCGAAATTCTTCTTACCATGAGAAGACTATTGATTCATTCTATGCTAAGTACACAAGTTTATTGCTGCCTTTTCTTGGAAGCCTGACACTTCCTTTTTTTTATTTTTATTATTAACTTCACAAATACATTCAACTGAACAAGTGAAAAATATTGAATAAAACGTCCTCATGGACCTGTTTTCTCCTCTAGCTTCTTGCATCATTTCATGATCCATCTTGACCCTTAAGATTCTCATGGGAATAAGAAGAAAGGTAACGGCAAGCATCTAAGAAAACAAATGAACATGAGGACTTTCATTAGGCACAAGCTAGTGTCAATGGCAGTGGGTGAAAAATGCCAAAACATGCAAACAACTTTGCTCTGCTTTCTTTCAGAAGTATGACTGTCACATCCAGACGGTAGTGGTCAACGGCTCAACTTCCAGATGGAGATCGGTGACCAGTGATGTCCCGCAGGGGTCTGTATTGGG
>NW_009232632.1:0-19196 GCF_000690835.1 Fulmarus glacialis
GGTAGCGTGAAGTAGACCCGTTATTACAGTGGTAAAACTGCGAAATGTAAACTCGGAGTAGATAAAAAGTCAAGGTCGGTGTTTTCTTCTCTGATAACTTTTTAAATGCGCTCCGAGTGACTGCTCGCAGATCGGTGCTTTGACTTGTAAGTCACGCTGACTTTGGGTCTTGCAAAACCGCTTGGTGCATAGAGTTTAGTTTGCTTAAGGAAGCAGCCGGGTTTCCCCCCTGTTAGACGAATGTTAATAGCCTTCAGCCCTCAACCGTGCTGCCTGGCCAGGTAGGCAGGAGTCCTTCAGCCTTAGGCTTGCTCAGAAGTTGGCTGAAGAGAGGAGTACTCTTCTGTCCATAGAAGAGAGTGTGGTGAAGATGAGGTCTTGTGTAGTTAAGTCCTCTCACGGATTTAAAGTGAGTGCTTTTGTGTAGTTATTTAGGGATGCAGTCGCCAATAATTCCTTTATAAGGACCTTAATTAGCATTGCTATTCTTCGATTTCCCTCAGAAATCCTTCTAGCTAGCTAGTACATATACATTAATCATGCACACGTAAGATGTATGATGAACTTGGCTTGATGTTGTTTCTCCAAACACTTCTCCAATTACAGTTGTAATAGAAAGGATTAAGCGTTTTATAAGTTAGGTTTTTTTATATATATCTGTCAATTTATACATGGTAGTCCTTCTTGTACTCAAGTTTGTTACGCAATGAACCTAAATATTATTTAGTTTTATTAGTGCTGCTAATTGTAACAAATTGCCACTTGGCAGAATAAAGTTTGTAACCTTTTCAGAATTTACATAAGCATTCCCATTTTACAACTGAAAAAAAAAAAAAAAATGAAGGCACCTTACTGTCCAGACACACAGAAGAATAGCAGTGATCCCTTTCCATTTATTTAGGCCCTCCAGATGAAGAGCCTGAAGTCTGAACAAATGTTTTGGATAGATTGTTGAAACACCACAGGTACAACAGGAAATCTGTGCATTTTACAAGGAACACTAACAATATGAGGAGAAAGAGGATCATGGTTATCTTTAAAAATATATTACCTTTTGGACCAAGGTAACCTATTTAATATATCAATTACATTTTGCTATCTAGAGGAACTTGACAAATCTGTTACGAAAAGAGGATCTTATTCGTGTTTGGCAAATCAAAACTGGATCTACTGATCTGATATGCCTGTGTAGTCTTCATGATTTCACAAAGTCCTCAAAAATCAGTGCTTTGCCATGAAGATGTTTTTTTTTAAAAAAAAAAAAAAAAAAAAAAAAAAGACTGATGAACCAGAAAACAAGATTGGAATCTGCTGGTTTTAGCAAGTCATAAATCAGTGTAGATCCTTTATGAATAAGTACCAGTGAAGTTAGCAGCAGGATATGCCGTATTAGTAATGCTTTAAATATTGCCACAAAACACCAAGGAATTAATCACGTGGTTTTGTGCTCATCTAAAATAACAGAATTTATTTTCCAGCTAGTTATTCATTTCACTTGTTTAGGCAAAAAGCTTGGTAATTTCTTTGCTGACAATACAATTAAAAATTGTTCTAAATCAACGACCATGGAAATAATTTGTACTGGCAGAAAGATGCTTTGTGTGGTAAAATTGCATCAAACTAGAAGTTTAATTATTCTGATTAGAGGTAAGACATTTTGCTCTTTGCGCCACTGGTTAAAATAAATACCCTACTAGAATTTCAGTGTAGCTTAGTCTTTCCCTGTTCATGCACGTACTGTAGTTATTGGAAATCTGAGCAAAGTTATGTTTGTATATTATGATCTTTTTTCTTTTTTTTTTTTTTTTTCTGTGTTCCTAAAGCTGAATTACAGATTGCTGAAGCCATTGCTCTTGTAGATACCCTTCAGAACTGGACGATTTTAGATAAAATAATTATTCCTACAAAAAATCCTGACAAGAAGTTTATTTTTGGCAAAGGAAACTTTCAGGTTTTGACAGGTAAGGACTGAGACTTTTCAGTACTGCATCATTCTAAATGGAAGACTTCTGCAGCTGAACTGTTTAAGGATAGGTATGAAAGCTGAAGAGAGAGAATTTTGTTTATCCATCATGCAGCTTTGCAAACAAACTTCAAAGAATTATTTTTAAGGTTACAAAAGCAACACAGAATAGAAGTAACCCATGCTCACTGAAAATGTGTGAGGCAACTTAATCCCTGTGTTTATGTGATTGACATAAGTGAAACTAGCAGCTGTTTTACATAGTACTAAATTAGTGCAAATATAACTGTTCCGTGACTAAAGAATATGATGCCATTTGATATTTCACGAGCATTCTGCTCAGTGCAAAATGGTTTTATATTCTGTGTATTTTAAAAAGAAAATTGACATTTAACACTGTATTTTGTAATGGTTATCCATCTTTTAGAAAAGATTAAAAAATTACCCCATGTGACAGCTGTCTTCCTGAATGTGGAAAGAATATCTTCACTAACAAAGGTAATTAAATATAGCATCAAATCATATTCTTTACATCAGTATTGTTCGGAAGGTATTGATGTTATGAGAAGTAGGGCCGGTTATGAGACTGAATTCGCAAATGGTAATATATGAAGCCACCGGGACTGAGTTTTGTTGAAAGGAAACTTAATTCCTACTACATTTGTCCAGTTGATACATGTCTTCCCAGCTCTCGTGCGTGAAATTTTCCAGCAGCCCAATAGCCATTTACTATAGACTCTGCTCCCACATTTGCCACTGGCTCTACTTAAAATGTTGGAAAAGTTACTCAAGGTCTCTTTCACAAAACGGAGGTGATAACACAGCTTTTGTTATGAAGAATGTCAACATTTTGGATTTAGCTATATGCACTGGTTTCTATGCCTATATGGATAGTGTGTTTATTTTCCTATAGTTCTGTGGATGCTGTATTGTATTTTGAATATGAGGTGTAAGTTCAGAGCAAACTTGTATTTGAATGTTTCAAATATTTAAACTTTGATTCCTAACCCTTAAAAAGAAACCGTATTTTAAACAGACAGATTATGTTGAGGGGAGGAGCATGCTTCACTTCTTTAAACACTGGCAGTAAAACAACTGGTGCATGAACTATAGATGCTCTTTGAAATGCTTAGACAAACTGAAATAAATACTTTACAGTTTTTTTGCATGTACAGCATCCCGCAAAGTGTGTGCAAACTCTGCAAGCAAACATTAATGCTTTGCTGGTAGTTTTGAATGCTTTCCCTGATTATAAATGAACAGAGATGGTAAATCTCTCTAATAGATAGTTATCTCGAGCACTTCAATTTATTGATGAAATGGAAGTTGAAAATGTTTCATTTCAGTTTCCTAGTTTTTACTCCGTAATTTATAGTATGTGTACTTTTAGTACTAGATTTGCTAAAAAAAATTTCTTTTCACAAATCTAGATCTTAAGAGCAATTTAACAGGGTTGATTCAAGAAAGTGTTTGAGAACATGTATAAAACACAAGCATTCTGTATTTTAGAGATGGTGGAGGGGAACTTTAAGTGTCTTTTGCTGAATGAGAGCAAGGGTGGGTTTTTTTGTTTGGTTTTTGGTTGGTTGGGGTTTTTTAAGTATTTCATGAAAAGCTGGTTATGAAATAATTTTCCTGCCTTCCTCTCTCTAATTTTTTTTTTTTTAATTTCAGTAATCTTTTTTCTTTTCCTATGTTATCCCTATCCTTTCCGATACCAGCATTTCATAATTATTTTTTGCAAGGACTTAACCTCTGAGATTCTTGATTCTGAGATACACTGTAAGAACTGTTGTCAGAATCCACTAAAGGCAATGGAAAGACTCTTGCTGAATTTGATGGGCCTAGACACAAAGTTCTATGTTCTAAACTCTCTTTTTCACCTTTCTTCGTGGTCAACCAAATTTTGCCTTTGCGTGCTCATAATCGTTACGCATCCATTGAAATGAAATCCTGAGGTCCTCTGAGTTCGAGTGTCCATCAGCTAACTGTAACTGTAGTGCTGTGTAGGAATTGATCTACTGATACTGTGGGGGACAGAAAACATCTAGGTTATTTTGTCTTACATGGCTAAAGAAAGAACTAGAAGATGCCTGGGGCGTGAAAGTCTTTGACAGATACACAGTTGTACTTCACATTTTTCGTTGTAACGCCCGGACCAAAGAAGCAAAACTTCAGATAGCATTGGCCGAAATTCCACTTCTCAGGTACCTCAAGCTGTGCAAATCACATCCTGATGTTCACATATTTTAGTGACTATTTTTTACAGTAACAAAAATGGTAATACTGTACTGTAAAGAAAAATGACACTGTTTCAGTACTTGCATAGTATGCTCAATGACTGATTAGAGCATAGAAATATTTGCTTTAATGTCATTGTTTTAAGCTTCTGCAGTGCTGACAGGGAAAACTAGAAAGCGTTCAATAGATAATCTTACAAAATATATTTCTCATGAAAAGGTCCCAGTTCTTTCTAATGTGGAAGATGGATTGCAAGAATGTGTAGGAATTGCATATGTGTATCCCATGTATAATATTGGTGGGTTTAATAAGGAAAGCTATAAACAAGGAAGATTAAAGGCATTAATTTGTATCTGAATTTTCCAAATTTCTACATTACATGGCATAGAAACATTTGTACATGGAAGTTGGTGTGAGTTGCATGGATGTATCGGAGGCATCTTTGGCTCTCTGAAATTTCAGAATAGCCATTATAATTTGCTAAGAGAGTTGGATGATTTTTCAAATCGCAGTTGAGGAGCCAGGAAGATCTGGATTTTTTTCATCAGGCTTCTCGCCATGAGCAGGTTTTATTTAGAGCTCTGTCATTTAGTGATTTTATTTGTACTACTAGAATACCACTACTGCTTCACATTTGTTAGGCATTTTAGGATAGCTTGATTGAAGAAAATTGCTTCTAATTAATTGTTACTCCGCTGCCAGGTCAAATCTGAAAAATGAGGTGTCTCAGCTAGATCAGCAGAGAGGTGGATCGAGATACATCATGGGCTCAGGTAAAGTCTAAATATTCTCATGAATTAGCGGATTTTTTTTCTCCATAGCCTTAAACAAACTTAATTGCATCTTATTTTATTTGGAGGAGGCAGGGAGGAAAAACTGTTTGTGTTCTGCATCTAATTAAGTGAACGTACGAAAATGTATTGGAAAGTAACTTAAATAACGAAGTTTTGGTCTGTACTGGCTCAGTAAGTGGCCAAGGACAGAGTATTTGCTGCCACAGGGGTTCCTCATAAGTGTATATGGTTATTCTAGAGTGCTTAGCATATGTTTTAATAATTACTTATCACTCTGACTCTTATCTTAAGCAAGAATACATAGTTTTAGTTGCTTACTTATTACTTCATATGCCCTAGTGCTAACTCACTTGATTTCCAAATGCACAACATCACTTGGTTTACCGTTTCTCTTGTAGACTATTCTGCCAGTTATTCATTTGTATTTTTCAGGTGAAACATTCATGGAGACACAGAATCGTATCTTGAAAGAAAAAGAACTTAAAATTAGGAATGCCCTGGAGAAAATAAGAAGAAAAAGATCTTTACTTAGAACTCAGCGCAGAAAACGCGAGTTTCCGATTATCTCAGTAATGGGCTATACTAATTGTGGTAAGCAAAAACTCATGAAATTGTAACACGAAAGAGCTTTTTGTCTAATTTTTAATTAGAAACTGTAGCCAGAATCTCATTTCAGTGGGAATAGGCTTCATATTTTAATTAGTTTTTAAATTGTGTAATGAATGTCAATTAGGATATAGTTAGGAAAGCAAATGATGCTTGTTGTAGTTAGATTTTTTTTTTTTTTTTCCCCCCCCGCCCGCCCCCCAGTCTTGAAGACATGTTTTGGAGAAATGCCTAGCACCTATTGTGCCAAAAAGATTTTATATATAGTGCTGAAGACTGTACTGTTAGTGTCCCTTTATATGAATGTTTCTTACTTGATCAGAATGGGTAGAGAAAAGTACATGGATGTTTAGATCACTGTGAAGGCTTGAGGCATAGGAAGAGAATTCAGGAGAGTTGGCAGTTGATCTCAGAAACGTGCTTAAGAAGCACTGTAGCTTTTCATTGATTAATGTATAGTGTTCTGAAATGTGTTCATAAGAGAATCTAAATAAAGCTAAAAATTACTATTCTTTTTTCATAGCTTACACAAGTGAATTCATACACAAGGCATAAATAGACTTTGGACTAGACACTTTTTTCAGGTTACATTATCTTAAGACCATTTCATTTATTCAACATCTTTGTAAAAACAAACTTACCTTGCACTAATTTTGTTATCAGTTGTATACTCAAAGATTTGGATTACACTGTATGTTTTTCTGAAATGTCATACTTCCATACTTTTAAAACTGAAGATTCAAAAAATATATATATTACAATTTTGTACACATAATTGAAATACTTTAACTAGGGTATATACTGAGCACTTTAGTTTGATGACTAAATTCTGCGAAATATTGAGTTAAATAAATGTCTCTAGTACTATGATCATGAGGAAATGCTCAATAAAAGCATAAACCTAATAAGCTACATATTATTAGTGCTTCTGTTTATTGTTGGATTTAACAAGTAAATATTGAATTGTTTTATTTGACAGCAGAAGCACTGGGGAGTGCGTAAGTGTATGCTCCCTAATGCTGTCATGGCAGCGCTCTTCAGACAGTCTTAGAGGTGAGAGATGTGGGTAGGTCACTTTGGAGGTCAGTTCAGTCTTTGATCATCTTGTGATTTTGCAGCATAGCTTCCAGACGTGGCCTTAAATCAAATGCCAAGTTATAACAGTTAAGACTGTCTTTGGGTTTCCTAACATCATATAGATAACTAATCGTAAGCTAGATTTAAATTAGTGAAATAGATATGAAAAGATATGTCACATCATACAACTCACCTGAGCCTTGCAAATTAAATTTTTACTTGAAACAAGCCATTAAAATCTTGTCCTTTTTTTCTTTAATTAGGAAAAACTACCTTGATCAAAGCCTTGACTGGGGAAGCAGGACTTCAACCCAGAGATCAGCTGTTTGCCACTCTTGATATTACAGCCCATGCTGGCTATCTGCCCTCACGTATGGCAGTTATTTATGTCGACACTATTGGGTTTTTGACTGATCTTCCACATAATCTGTTGGAGTCCTTTTCAGCTACATTAGAAGAAGTGGCTTACTCAGTAAGTAGTTGACTATAAAAATTGAGAAATCAAATTAATTTCCTTTTAGATAATCCTCATCCCTTCAAAAAAAGGGAAGTTAATGGGCATGCTGTTCTTAGTGAAGTATCTGGCTGAATATAGTAGCCTGCATTGTCAAAGGTAATGAAATTCAGTGGTAGCTGGATGCCAGAATGCTTCCGAGGATTGGACTCCTCACCATGTAATAATAGGACGATCAAAAGTTGGCTGCAACTGTTTGTCTCTGATTCTGAAGGGTTAAGTGAAAGGCAAGAAAATTTACTTCTCACTAATTTTGAGAAGTTTGAAGCAGTATCTTGAGGAAAGATGATGAAACATTTTGAATGCAAATATTGAATTTGGTTGCTTGGTTTTTATCACGGCAAACATGATGGAGTATGTACTTGAAACTGATAACTTTTGTATAAAGCTTTCTAAGTGAAGCACCAGTAATAGTATCTCAGGAGCTAAGAATAAGGGTAAGAATAATCTTCTGCATTTTGAATGTAAAAATAGAATTACAAGTTACATGGGGGTTTTTTCCCCCCATTTTTGAAACAGTCTTTCAGCCATTACTTTTCTAAAACTTTTTTAGAGTTCACTCTTTTTCTTCCCTAGTATTTTTGAAGCCTTATTGTTACACAGCCTTGGTATTGAAAAATTAGATCAGTTATTTGAAATCTGAATTCTGTAACTAGCTTGATTGACAGGGTTTGTTTCAGGGTTGTTGGAGGCAATTCGTACTCACTGTGAAGTGAAAGACTAAGCTGCTACAGATTTTCTTCCATCATGGTACAAAAACCAGTATTGGTTTAATACTGTTTTAGTAGTTCATTTTACAGTGTTAACCTGTCAGTGTATTATCTAATGGATAGGAAAGTATCTTACATGAATTAGCAATGCAGAAATATTATAAAAATCTCTACAACCTGGTAACTGGTGTGTTTCATTAAGTAACTGTCTTGTATACTGATGCTTGCCAGGATCTGATAGTTCATGTGAGGGATATTACTCATCCAGAAACCATCCTCCAGAAAGCAACTGTTCTGTCAGTTCTGAAGAATCTTAATCTTCCCAGCCATTTATTGGAGTCCATGGTAGAAGTTCATAACAAAGTGGATTTGACAGAAAGGTAAGCAGGAGATGCTAAGTGTACTTAAACATTTCTTATGTTCTGGAAGCTTTTTAAGTCTTAGTCTAGAAAAGAGGTCCCACAATTCTGAATACATTTAATAGTGTTTCTCAGACTTTTACATATGTAACTATGGTTTAAAAGAATTAATTATCTTTTAATTACAAAATAAATCACTTGAGCCATACAAGAAGTGGCCTCTGTAGGAAGGTGCCAGTATAAAGTAACACAGTTAAATTGTCCATGCTTGGAATATTTTCACAACCTAATCTTCATGAGCAAATGGACTAGCAATGGTTACCTTTCAGGTATAAACCCACTGAAGAAAATGCGTTAGCCATTTCTGCTCTACATGGACATGGTTTAGAAGAGTTGAAAGAAGAAATAGAGAAAAAAATTTTGACAGCAACAGGGAAGAAGATTCTGACAGTTAACGTCAACTTAGAGGGACCTCAGCTAAGGTAAATAATTTTGAATGGTAAGAAGGACTTGGAGAAAAACAAAACTCGTAGACTTGCATGTCTTAAAATTTCCAAAAACGTATCATACTGATTTTAATCTGTGTTAGGGAAAATTATCAAAGTTTTCTGACCTATTGAGAAAAAATATCCCCATTAGATACCCTGGAGTCTGCTTCTGAAAGTGTCCTTCACAGAGTTCTGTGTGTTAGTACAATAAAACATACTTTCTGAAAGACCATGCCACTGGTCCTGGAGCCAGATTTCTGATAAAAACACAAATCTGAAAGATTTATGAAAACACTATACCCTATGTCCAAACAGCAAGTAGCAAATTAAAAGTTAAGTGAAGCACTTCATTTTTCAAAGTGTTAAATTACCTAGATTGGAACATGTTGACCTAAAACAAAGATCACATTTTATGCAGTATGTCATACTTTTAAGATGCTAATATGCTTTTACTTCTACAGCTGGCTCTATAAAGAAGCAACAGTTCAGGAAGTAGAAGTCATGCCTGAAGATGGCACAGCCAGAGTGAAGGTGATAATCAGCAATTCTGCTTTTGGCAGGTACAAAAACCTCTTTCCTGACAGTAGGATTTTTATGCCATGAAACTGCATCCTTTTCTAGGAAAAGAAACTGATCTCATTAAGAGGATGTGAAATGAAGTTAATGACCTGTTAGCCTGGGTGTTGAAGAGTGTATTTCTTCCCCAGTTGGTGTTTTTGACGCATTTGAGAAATGGACACTGTTTCAGAAAACTTCTGTTTAGAAACAGTAAGAGCTTTGAGCTTCATTTTGTCAGCAAGTGCAAGGATAGCACTAAATTTTTAGTGTTAAAACAGTTGTTCGCTATAAGCTGTGGACCTCAAACACATCACTGGATGGCATCTGAATTAACCTTCAGAAAAGTATCAAGTTTCTTATATCATATAAATAAAGCTTTTTACCCCATTTTTCACAATAAATTAATATTTATTATAGTTAAGGTCCTTGAAAAATGGAAGTTAGTGAACAAAAGGTTGTTGGCTGTATATAAATAAGGTTCAGGCATTCTGCTTTAATACATATTTAAGTAAAATAACTTCCATGTCTTATTGCAGTGAAGCAAAAAAACATAGATTTGTATATTTAAGCAATAAAGTTATCTGTGAACATCTTTTACCAATACAGTTTTCTTGCGTGCAGTAATTTACCCACAATACCTCTTCCTGTGTCAGCTCTTAAAGAGAAAACATTTAAGGTATAGCAAACCATGGATTTTGTGTGAAATTATTTCACAAAGAAAAAAAAAAAAAACAAAACCTGATCCATTACCAGAGTTATGAATTACTACTGGGAACCAATAAAACAATCAGTATCACAGAAAGTAGAAGCAAAACTATTTCAGTCAGTATTACACAAAGAGATCAAGTTTTATTAGATAGAGTAACAAGCCACTTAAGGGTACAAAAGATAGATAGGCAGAAAAACATTGTGAGTATGTATAACACCACTTCATGCAGGTAGTGACTGAAAAATAAAAAACCAAAACTGAATGACTGCTCAGTATGAAGTACGTACAGGTAAGAACAAGGATAAAAAGCACTGTAAAAAAGCATTTAGAAAGCCTTTTTTCGAAATTGAATGTTTGTTTTTTTACTCCTATGTATTCTGCCATTGCAAGAGATTGCATGTGGAGGTAGCATCTTAGCCTTTCATGCTGAGAAGTCTAGGGTGAGTTTAATCTGATGTCAGGTAGCAGTTGATTTCAAACTTCTGCAAATACCTCCTGCAAACCTGAACATCTTGCCAGACATTTGAACTCAGCTTTTGCATATAAAGTGCATCTAAAAAGTGAGGTATATTGGTGAAGCTGCATAGTGAACTTTATACAATGCCTGTTTTTGTTTTAGTCCCGATGCTTGCCATTTCTCTTAACTTCATGATCATCTATTATTGCACAGTTCATTTTAAAAAAATAGAAAAATAGGATTAATATGCAATGGCAAACAACATAAACCCCTTAGTTTTTACATAAGCAAAAAATACTTATTTTTCCTCTCAATAACTATAGAGCTACTAAAATAGGTAAATAAAAGACCAGTTGTGAAATCCCAAATGAGCATGACAGAAGCCAAGAATCTGTATTTTTAGAGCAGTCAGAGTTTAGATAAGGAATTTGTTTCATATGTGTTTATTTTCAATGTCAGGCATATTTTGGCAACACCTAATAAAACATATTTCATTACCACAGACAAAACTGTCTCGGGGCCTACTTTTGGTATCTTTATAACTGCAGAACTGGCACGAGTGATAAAATGTGTAAGTGTTCAAATACACATACCTCTTAATAAAGAATTTTGTGACTACCCTGTTGCTGAAGTGGCTCACAACTGTTACTCAGCACACAACAGTACAGTTGCTTCTAGATCTCTAATGTTAATGATGTATTGGTGTATATATAAGAATCATGTCAAATAGGATTGTTAATACAGTATCTTTGATGTATCAAAAATATTTTTAAACTGTTCCTTTTGTATATTTAACATGAACTATGAAAACAGACAAGTCTGATAAAAAATACTGAGAATTGGAGTTGCAAGTAGTGCAGAATATCTTTACAAGTATAAAAAAGATAAAATCTTATCACAAAATAATTCATGCAGCTACTGACATATTTCTCCTTGCTCATATGTAAAATGAAATAGGATTAAGTTCTTGGGACTTTCAATATTGCCACCTGCTACAGAATCTAAGCACCTCCAAGTACATTATACCTATACCATAGTTTTCTAGAGACTTCAGCCAGGTCTGCCTGCTTTCTTTTCGGTGAAAAGGCCTTGAAACCCTGATGATGTTGAGAGCACTTTTCTTATTGAGTCTTTAAAACATCCCTGGTTTAAGTTAACTGGACCTTTATGAGATCCAGGATGTTTAAACCAGGACACATTAAATGCAGAAAAAGCCTTTTCAGCTTTTCACAGACTAAGAAGGTGAGAACACAAAGCTATTTATTCCAGCCCCTTTACTTTGACAGCGAAACGGAGGATTAATTTTTGTGTTAAGTTCTATCACATCTTTGACAAAATCATCGTTTCCTATGAAGTCTCCAGCAACGATGTTAATACATTCTTTTTTTGGTCCTGGATACTGCTGCTTTATCCAGATTTTCAAGCATGGAAGACTCTGGAGTGTCATTTTCTTCAACGATCCAAATGGGTGTACTAGAATATACCTTAAATTTTCAGTAAGGTTAATCCCCGCTACAAAGAATTTTTCTGAAACAAAAATCAGAAGGCGACACATTAAGTATTCCTTTGAGGAGAACAGAGGCTGGTCAGCATTACATTAACTCCAGATCTCGTTCCTCTGGGAATCATTAAAGTACTAACTTTGCAATCTTTCTCTATTGTTTCATATCCCTAGAACTGTTTCAGTACACTGTCTCCCCTTGTCGCAACTGCATGCTGTAGTAAATAGTTACTGAACCAAGCTCGGTTATTGAACCATTCCAGTTTAGCTACATTTGTCTACATTACTCATTGGAGACTAAAGGTTCTCCACTAATTAGTCCTCCTTTGTAAATTATGTTTGTTTCTGTAACAGTTGCTTCCAAATGCTTAGCCTTGCCCTGTGACGGCCGGGAAGACAGGGCACACCTGCACGAGCGTTTTCCTTCAGCTGGGGAGCGTGCTTTTGAAGCAGTTCTGCCCTTCGTCACCCCACGCGTGCACATCACAGAGCTGCGTCAGAGGTTATGAACTGAATTTCTTTCAGCTTAGACTATACCGGCATGCCTGAGCGCTGCTGTTTCCTGATGCAGCTACAGCCTTCACGCACTGTTCTTGTAGGGGTTTCTTTTTACAAGGATAGCATAAAGCATTGCCCTCATCATCAGCGCTGCCTAAAGCAGCGAGCACTGGATGGAGGAAGCGGTCTCCTCCCTGTGAGAAGGGCACGGCGGCGGCAGCAGCTAGCTCTTCTGTACCGAGGGCTTCTTTTCCATGGGATGACGCAAGTGAAGCGGCTGCTGCAATTTATATAGTCTATGCATGGACATACACTGCTGCATGTATTTGCAGCACCAAAGATGAACGGTGCACTCACCCATGGGTGGCAGAGCACTCAGCAACATGGGCACATCAGCATGCACAAAGTGGTTATATCCCTTAATGCTATGAACACCCAACTTCCTATTCGTATTTGTTTTGCATTGCTGTACGTGCCCCTTATTTCCTCCGAGCGACTCCCTGTGCCTACCTGGACGGCCCATCCGTTTCATGCGCTCTAAATACTGGATAAGAGCGCGAGTGGCAGTTTTGTTTCCCCACCAGTATGGGATCGCAGGCCACAGCTCACAGTGCTCCTCCACTTCCACGTCCTCTTCGTACGAGACTATAACCTGATGGCCACGCTGCCACATGGTCCGCAGCGTCGGCACCACCTAAGAGAAAGCGTGCCCAGGTAGAAGTCAACAACACAGCAGCGTTCCCAAAGTTCAAATACTGACGTGTGACATTGCCTTGGTAGAGAGGCACAGATTCAGTTCAGATAAAGCTTTTAAGCGTACAGCCCAGTAAGGTCATTGGCTGGGTTACAAGCTGCAGGGGCAATAGGAGCCTGGGAACTTCAGCAGGTTTCTCCTTTCCTCAAACAATTCAACTATGGTAAAGTACGTAACTCAAGGTCTTACACCTGTGTAACAAGAAACCATCCCCCGTGTCGGCCCTCGTGCACATACCGCTGCTGAAAATCTGTTGGGAGAGTAAGACGCAGGCCGTTTGGTGAAAGGAGGTAGGAGAGGGGCAAAGCCCTGCACCCAGCTGTAGGAATACAGACACAGAGAAGCAGGAATAACTCTGGCAAATGCCCCACGTCGATCCAAATTTGTCGCAATTTCAAGAAAATCGAACTGCTGAAGGCTTGGTAAGACTAAATGTAAGTCTTCAAGAGATACATTAATTCTGATTTCTCTAAGTGGAAAGTTTCTGAAATTGGGGTGTCCCAGATGTTTGGAGTTGAGAGAGGGGAAGACTTGAGTCGGAAACCTTCTCAGACAGATAGACGGGCTGAAACAGGTCTGTTAAATTTAAGGGTTTCAATATGGAATGACATTTTCCAATCCTCAAAACTTACCATCAGACAGAATTGAGGCCCTCTGACTAGTTTTATTTGCAAAACCAACGTATACAACCAACAATACCAAGGTATTGGGTTTTTAAGAATGTTGTGGTTAAAAGCTGTGTCTGATGCTTGTGAAAATGAAATGGTGGCTTTTTGATGTTCCAATTAACTTATTAATTAAAATCAAAGCCAAAGGCAATTGAAAATGTTTTATGTAAATCTTTAAAAAGTGCCAAGGGTTGAATGAACATGGGAATCCCTCTTACTTCATCCAAGAAAGAGAGAGTGCGAGCCCCAATTAGGTCAGAAAATACTGCAAAATTAAGACACAAGCTACTCAAACTACAAAAATCTGTGGTTGACAGAAGTCTGCTTTACTCCAGCTGTCTTTCTAAAGCTGAAACCTCTTAAAAAAAAAAAAAAAAAAAGAGGATGTGGGATAAGAGCCAAAAAAAAAAGCTACCAGAAATGTGTACAGGAGCACAGGTGCTTATTTTGCAAACAAAGCAGAAATGAAACTGTGGATGTCTAACAAGGGATTTTTAAACTCTAGTAATACAGATCAAAGGAAGACACCTTGAATAGTTAAGGCAATTAAAATTTTAAATGCAATGTAATGTTGTCACGCCGTGGCCTGTGCCAGTACTACATACAGACCTCTACTTAGCAGTTGCTTCATAAATACTTTGATGCTTACTTTTGTGCGACGACAGAGTTGCAGTCTTGAAAGACAGTAAGATTATTTTAGAGTAAGTGAGCAAGCACTTGGTTATTTGATGTTCAATCTAAATCTGTGATCCTGAAAAACCCCACAGCTACCTAACCTGCCATGGTATCAGTTACAAAAATGGTGAGATCCATTGTGCTGGTCACAGACCCCACAGAAATAAAGTCTTCCTGCTTAAGGGAAGTACTTGGCTTCTTTTTCCTCCAGTGCCCTTCCTCCCTCCCCCTGGACACTCTCCGAAACGTTCTTCTTTCTTTAGTGAGGTGATCTCAAACCATTCGTTCATCACATCCATTCAACAAACTATCAGCAGCAGCTTGCCTTTTGCAATTAATAACTTTTTTTTTCCTTTTTAAGAGCTGGCCATGTGTCTGAAAGCAAATTTGACCATCTTCTGCAGTATTGCTTTGCTCATCCACAACTTATGCACTCAAGTTATTTGGGGAAACAATAAAACAGTGTCACTGAGGTCTCCAGTTATTCAGCCGAGGGCTGAATATTCAGAATCCCCTAGTTTTGCTGAGAATTGTTCTATTTTAACTCTGCTGTACAAAATGCTTTGAAATGGTAATACTCACCCTTACTGATACACCAGCTTCAAAGGCTGAATTCGAATCGTAAACAGGGTCATTATTATCCTGTACCCCTCACATCTCCAGAGAAAACCCTCTGTTCCTGTGCATCTTTGAAATGTTAATTGTTTAACTACTAAAAGCTCCCACACCTTGTAAAAAAGAGGAAGCTAAAAATCTCAACTTCGAAAATTTAGCAATCAAATAATTTCTGATTACTTAAATTAAGGCTTTTCTGGAGGTTTGGGTGACTGAAAGCATATTAGGCTTGGTTGGAAGGTCAGTTCCAGTTCACGTCCAGGAAAGAAAGTCAATGCCACAGAAATGCACTGAGGGCAGAGATGCTATTAAGAGGGACCTTGACAGGCTTGAGACATGGGCTGACAGAAAACCTCATGAAGCTCAACAAAGGCAAATGCAAAGTCCTGCGCCTGAATGGACTAACCCCACGCACCAAGACAGACTAGGGCAGCTGGCTCGAAAGCTGCTTTGCAGAAAAGGACCTCGAGATCCTCGTGGACACCAAGCTGAACATGAGCCGGCAGTGTGCCCACGTGGCAAAGGTCAACTGCAACTGGGCTGTATAAGTAAAGGCACAGACAGCAAGTCAAGAGAAGGAGTTCTTCCCTTCTATTCAGCAGTTGTGGGACTGCATCTCAAGTACCGTCTCCAGCTGGGGCTTCCCCAGTACAATAAAGACATTGACGTGCTGGAGCGAATCCAGCAGCATGCAACCAGAGTGAGCAGAGGCTGGAGCATGACACGCCAAGGACAAGCTGAGAGAGCTGGATCTGTTCAGCATGGAGAAGACTATGGACAGGTCTTACTGCTGTCTGCAAATACCTAACGGCCAGATGTAGAGAAGACTCCTCAGATAGGCACAGCAAAAGGATGAAAGTCAGCAGACACAAGAGAGATTCTGATCAGGTAGATAAGGAAAACACATTTACTCTGAGAGTGGTCAAATGTTGGACCAGGCTGCATAGAAAGGTTGTAGAGATATTCGGAGATATTCAAGAATGAACGGGACACAGCCCAAGGTAACTTTCATGTTGGTCCTGCTTTGCATGGTGGGGTTGGACCAGATTACCTCCAGAGGTCACTTCCAACCTAAACTATTAGAAAGAGCACAAAAATTCATTTATAATTATTGCTGTGAAAAGGCAGAAAATGGATTCTTTAAATTCTATAAATATAGAATGGACTATATTTATAACACACACACCTTCTTTTCTTTTCTTTTTTTTTTTTTAAAAAAAAAAAAACTCAGACAGAACAGTGGATGACAGCTGTGTCCCTACTATTGTCCTACAACTCAACAGACATGACAGTCAAATTTAATTCCCTCCTCCACACTGTGGGGTGTAGGTTTACTTTATCTCCTCAGTTTTATTAGGTAAAGACCTAGCTCTGATGCAGCAAATGCTACTTTTCCTAGGTTAAAAATACAGTGAAAGTAGAATATATCTAAAAATTTGGAATCAAAGATCTCACTGTAATATATCATTCTTAAAAAAGGAGGAAAAAAGGATCTCGTACTTACGTTTCTGGGACACAGTTTACACTGGAAAATCTCTTTTAAACAGGCAATAAGAAGACAATGAAGTTTCTTGGTTAATCCATCAAAATTCCTGCAGGCTAAGATAACAACTTCCTGAGGATGAGTTTCCAACCACCTTAACACTTGCCACAGAATATCCTACAAGAGAGAGTCACGGCAACTTAGAAAATCATCTATGCTATGCAGGGGAAAGGACATAAAACCAACAGAGCATTGATGGTGGGGTAGACTCGCAATCACAATAATGAAAATCAGCGAAGGTTTCTGGAGGATGGCCATCTGACTGCCCACAGGGAGGTCCAGAGAGATGCATCCCAGGAAAACCTACTTTCTGCAGGTCTGTGCTCGTTTGCTCTGGATATGGTTCTAGCACACTACACTTAACAGCTTTGTATTTTGATAATATCCATGAATCTCCTACTACCTAGAGGCAGGTTAGCAGTAAACCCATCTCTCTAAGCTTCTTTAAGGACAAACAACGTGTTAGTGGCAAACTCAAAAACAGGGAAAAGTTCTGTGCTTGCTTAAACATAACAGGACATGTTTTCCCCATTTTTAATGGGCAATGAAAACTTCTTGAAGACCGCATATAATTAGCAGGGTAGTCAGGCACTACATCTAACTGTTTACATGAGCGTGCCAGTCACCATGAAATCTCAACACATGAAGGGTTCAGACTCATGAGCATGAAACTGAAGTTTAGCCAGTTAGTCTACAAACGAAAAGCAGCATTAGCTGGCTGTGCCTGGATGTACAGGTCCCAGCAAATGGAAAGAAGATGTAAACTACTCCACAGTGACGGAGCACATGCAAAGAGCAACTCACAGTAGCTTCTTCACAGCAGCTGACAGTAATTTGATCATGGGACCCAGACTTGAGTCTCTCTGTCTTTCAGTGAAATACTTTTTCCTCAAAATAAAAAGTGTTTCACGATTTTATTAGGCATTTAATACCTTCTTCTCTTTAATAACTTCTCTCCTTACTGGGGAAACGGGATTGCCCTGGGTGGCATCATGGGACAACACAAGATAAACTGCAGAAACGTTTGGCACTTGGTAGGGGCTAGGCAGCGGAGAGCAAGGCACAGCAACTCCAGTTTGAGGATGAGGAATTGATTGATGCTCCAGTCTCACTTGCAGCTGCTAAAACTAACTTCCAGCCCTGCTGATTTTCTCTAGTTCAAAGTCCTCGCATTAGGAAAACAACCAACCTACTCAGAAAACCTTGGGCCAGCATTTTCAGATTATGATGGCTCCTAAATGAAAGAAGCAGCACTGTTTTTACAGCCATCCCAAAGGTAAGGACAATACCTTTACAGTAACGGTTGTGTAAACCATATGCACGAAGTACAAATTCATAGATGGATCGTTAGCCTTGTGGGCAATCCTGAAATCCAGATATCTAACTCCGGCCTCAAGTTGCTCTGTCACAGTCAGTACCTGAAGGGTGAAACAGGAGACAAAGGTCCTGAGAGCTTGGAAGAGATTTGTTTCTTTCATTTAGAAAGCTGAAAAAAATGTACGAAGTTAGCCCTATGACATTTTTCACAGGTCTTTCATCTTTAAAATGGCACTATATGGCACCAAGTTGCAACTTCGAAGTATTTTACTGTCTGAAAAGAGGGATCCCAATTTCCCTGCGGCATATACTGCAGGTACAGATTAGATTGGTTTCAGACTTCTGCCCTTGTTATGTTCTGAAAGTTAAAGATCCATTAACCTGTGCGTAAATACACAACCGATATTCGTATGAACAAAAATTGCAGGATCAGCACCTTAGAAATGCTGTATTTATTTTACTACATCAAAGACTTTACCATGGTTGTCTCTGTGGAGCTCACTCATCCTCAACAGAAGGAAAAACAAAAAACAGAAAAAAGTACTAGCTTAATATTTAGACATTTTTAAAAATTAACTAAACCTGACATGAGGGACCACACCTTCGTTCTCTTAATCTTTATGGAAAAAAAATTCCCTTCAACAAGATTTTTGTCTCTGCTGCTGGGTGAAATACTTACACAATATAGATGGGGAAAACAACTGACATCTCGCACAACAGTGACAGTAAAAATGACAAGCATTACCTTCTGAACAAAGTACAAGAGAAAAACCTCTTTTGATTATAGTAATATTAAACGTTATTTATAACAACAATAAACATGTGAAAAAGAAGATGAGTTTCTAGTACCAAGTGGTCAGCTTTAAGCAACATATTTGTCTATGCATCATCCCTGCCTCACCTACGTGCTTTTTCCCCACAAAAGAAGATCTGGTATGTATGGCACCTATCTCATACCCCAATGTGCTGGTTTTGGCTGGGGGAGAGTTAATTTTCTTCACAGTAGCTAGTATGGGGCTATGTTTTGGATTTGTGCTGGAAACAGTGTGGATAACACAGGGATATTTTAGTTGCTGCTGAGCAGTGCTTGCACAGAGCCAAGGCCTTTTCTGCTCCTCACCCCACCCCACCAGCGAGGAGGCTGGGGGT
>NW_009232632.1:19462-26539 GCF_000690835.1 Fulmarus glacialis
CCCATTAAACTGGCTTTATCTCAACCCACGAGTTTTCTCCCTTTTACCCTTCCGAGTCTCTCCCCCATCCCACGGGGGGGAGTGAGCGAGCAGCTGCGTGGGGCTTAGTTGCCGGCTGGGGTTAAACCATGACACCTAAGCACAGTCTCTCATGAGAGCGCAGATTTCTAGGCAGCAGGCTATTTTTTCATTGCGCATGGGAGAGCGTGACCACTCTCAGCACTGCAGCACAAGCTTCAACTTTGCCCAGGCATGACAAGAATGCTAGACAGCCGTTACCTGTGTTGTAGACCACTTCATGATAATTGGGTGCACAATGCAGGGCATACATTTGTTTAAGAACTTCACCAGCTTGGATTCATTGCCACTAACAGCAGAGTTTTCATCCAAGCAGTAGGTCATAGTGTCGTGACTCCCTGTAGAATACAAAAATAAGTGTACAGAAAATGTCATTTCTTAACTACTGAAGACCACAATACACTGTTATATTGCGTGTGCACACCTGACATGCCACCCCATCTCCAAATCACACACCTATATTGCCTGATAGCCTATGGAGTTATGGCAAAAATGTCGGCTCTTCTACAGGGGTTGCTCACCTGACATTAATAAGCTTAGTGTGAAATTTTCGTGAAGGGAAAGCATCGAGACTTTTCAATAAAGCAGTCCCCATCTAAACTACACATCGTTTGCCTCAAACCACAGTAAAATGGCCTGTTTCAACTAGCATCTTCCACTGAAATTATTATCTTGACGTGAAAACCCACTTTTTTCAGGGAATAAATAGCTGAAGGCTGAATTTATCTAGAATTTGTCCCAGTTTCAGAGTTGTCCAAATGCAGGATTTCATACTCCAATCCCATCACCTCTGCACAGGAAAATATGACTGAAAGTAAAATTCATCTTCTTATACCTTTGACTGGACCAACTCCTAACTTGGCACTTTAAGCATTTATACCTTAAATATCCGGTAAAAATGCCCTCCTGAACTAAACACCCACATCCCCTACATAAACAATGTAAGAGGTGGGCGCTTGAAGATTTCAGAGGCAAATTCAAGTCTAAGTTTACATGTGATAGATGGACAAGATCCACCTTTTATGGACTTCAAAAATTACCTGGCTCTTTCCAGCACAGGGAATTACATAGGGGCCGGCTAAGCATCAGAGCCAAGTACAGCCTGCCCAAATGTCTGACTTCTTTGAAGTCTCAATAAATCTGATGCATCTTTTGCATCATGTTTAGATGAAACTCTGTTGAAACTCACAATTTCTTCAGGACAGGTAACCAGCGATTTTGCTAGCTTTTTCTGTTCCATTATTTCTTCTAATTTTATAAAGCATCAATAAGAAAAACTAGCAACTCAGTGAAGTGACTTGCTGGGATCTTTACAGACTATCTGCAAGGAATTTGCATATCATTTTGTTTTTTAAGTTTCTGACAAACAAATTGTTCACTGGTGCTAGGAACTGCCTTCTTGAATGGTCAGTCTTACTGGTGCCAATGGCAGTATTTCTAGTAGCCAAAGAAAACGGACAAGATTGTATCTGAAATAAAGAAAATTCTTTGAAACCATCAATAATAGTTTAATGCCTCACTCAATTTTTTCACCTTTTAAAATCCGGTTTCTGTCTGTTTTCCTGCTTTAAACACCCAAACCAAGCTCATTGCAGATGCAAGATGGATAACGAGGGCATGCAATCAAAGAAGTTTGTCTTACAAGATGTAAGAGTCAAACCATTAAATACCCATGGACCAAATCCAAGTCTGAGAGAAGTGAACAGGATTCCATCGATGGGCGTTGCATCTACTGATGCCAATCAGCAAACAGATAGTAACCTTTCATTTAGGAGTCTTCTTGTGATGTCAGTGAGTTACAGTAATGAAAGGAAAATGGGTATATCCACGACACAACAAATATAATGCGAAGATAGTGAGCCAGCACCAAACCAGGTAGCTTCAGAGCTTAAAGCAAGATCTCCCCAGCAGCACTGTGCTGAACCTGGTGCAAACACAACACTAATTACAGAGACTTGCCTCTGCCTCCTCGTCATGCTTTTGGAATGCGCTCTCTCACGTTTCTTGCATGCCTTGTTGTCTTCTCTATCTGGGATAAGCTTCCACTTCCAAACTGGGCTTCCCCCAGTCATTGCTCCCTCTGAAAACCTGCCAGAGCTGTCTTGACCTGGTTGGTCTTGATCTGCTTTTATTCTGACCTGGGCTAGACCAGTTTTGTAGGTCAGCTGGACAGCCACCAAAATCTTCCAAGCTAATAGCCTTCAATGCTCTGTAAAAGTCCTCCAATGTTTGCCAAAATGGGCTTGTCTTCAACTATTCTTTTCTTTGTGCCTGTTCTCCATATTCACAACAACAACAAACATTCACAAGAATAACAAGGTCACCGTTAGGAGAAGAGCCAGGAAGTCAAAGGCACACATCAGCAGGTTCTCAGCTTTCTACAGCGTCCAGGAAACATCACTGTGAAAGCTTTTTGAAACAACATGGTTCCTTTTCCACAAAAAAAAACCACTGAGCATGCTACTGACTTTTTGAAGGATTTTTGCAAGAGGAAGAAAAAAGAAAAAAAAAAGGGGGGGGGGGAAGAGGAGAATATGAGAATATTACCTTCTTTCTTCTGTCATAAGATAGATACTTATTTTCTTCTCTTGATAGTTAAATAAGAAATCTAGAATTTTTTTATAACGTCTGTCTTGGGGTCCTCTTACATTGGCGTTATCCAAAACAGAGGTGCACTTGTTTTGAAGTTAACATCAAGTTAAATTACATATCCAAGAAGTCACCATGAAATAAGTTTCTGGGTTTCAATTTTAATCGAAACTCCACGCTCCATTAGTTCACGAAGGGCAAGAAAAAAAATCCACACACAGTTCTTGGGTCCTCCCAGGGCTCCACCCACTGAAGACAAGACTTGATTTTTCCCACTATCTCTAGATATACATCCCTGTTAAAGTTAACCTACGATCCTGTATCCTGCATAAAACATTCATCTACACGCTGTGCTGCTTTCCACCCAAACTACCTGTTGCATCTACAGGTGTGAGAGAAAGCATGGGCTAGACTTTTCTTTAGTACCATTTCCATTGTGGAGGCAAAGGGAGTCACTCAAGAGCTGACAGTCCTCCAGTGCCTCCCCACGTGCCAGTGAAAACAGGTTCTCCTGCAGCTTCTTTGGACCGAACGGGGTGGGGGATCATCTATTCAAGGCAGCGAGGGAAGCAATAAAACAACCAAAGAAAGGCTAATGATACACAGGTCTGAATGTAGTACCAATGAGGACACCAGCTATAGCGCAGCTGTATTTACCCATAATAGGATAAATCCAGTTTTCGTAAGCAGGGTCATGCAGAAAAGTCACACTCTACATTCATAATAACATACGTTAATTAAAAGTCTCCATTCTCTTTTTTTCATACCTTCACAACCTCTTTTAAACAGTACAAAGAAACAAACAATAAGGTAAAATGTTATTTCTCTCCTTTTGGAACCATTTTATTATATAGGAAGTGGCAAGAACGAATTAGGAAAATCTCACCATTGCCCAGATAAGCAAATGCTCAGATTATTAACACTGATCTGACGAGATGATGCACAGGGACTGCAAAAAAAGTCCCTCTTTCTTTCCTTCCCTCGGGGGGAAAAAAAAAAAAAAAAAAATCCTTTTTCCCCCCTCCCCTCCAAGAAACCCCAAACATTACAGACTAAAAGTATTCACATGCATGCACGCGTCACACAAACCCTCCCCCAAGCCCTTCTCCTACACACTGACCCAAATAATAAATGTAGCCATCCTGAAATGGGACAAACAGGATGTTCCAATGCTTAAATGACACAGTGACAAAACAGCGGAGAACAAAAGTTAATCTTTACCTGGAAGAGCTAAGTTATAGAGGGGAATATCCCAGAGCTTCTCTGGTAATCGTGACATCCATTGACCATTTTCATGGCACACGTGAACGGAGATCTGCACAGGGCCTTCCATTAGTGCCTGCTCTAGGACTTCATAGGGTATTCTGGGAGGGAAAAAGGAAAGAAAAAGAATAAACCATTTCATATGCTGTGGTTGAATTAATGCCATTGCACCTGTGCAGAATGGATTGATACATGCTGTAAAACGTCAACCCTTCTCTCAAGCAGTTGCAGCAAAACATCAAGAGCTTATCGGCCGCAACACGCGCTGCTTTTGATAGCATTGTCTCCCAGCACAATGCCAAGAGAGGGTTCCTGCTTCAGGCTTGTAAATTGACCAACTGAAAGAGAAAATAGAGCCAAGACAAATACGTGCAGCTTCGTTGGTATGCAGAAATGACATCTACATTGGCTATTGCGACATCATGAGGAGTAACCCACCCCTAGTGTGGAGTAACGTCTGTTCCCTGACCCTTTGCAGCCCCAGGAGCACGGGAGCAGGACTGATGGCAGGGCCAAGACAGGGGCTGGCCCTGTCACCCTCAGGTCCCTGTAGAACACTTACCTTGAAGCATCAGTTCAGCTGCCACAACAATATCTCTATGAAAAGCCTTGACAAAAATGTCAGGACATTGGATTTTCAAGTCATGCTGGCTTCTGGGGTGAAAGAGGAAAACTTCCATGTTCTTATTCCCTGTTTTGAGAAGATCTCTTGATGTTTGTTCTTACCACCCTTACTGAGCCCATGATCACAAGTACTTCAGTTTGGTCAGACCTTCCTGAAAACTACTCTGGAATTGTTCTTCTTGGATACAAGCCTCTCTGGGATCTCCTGCAAAATTGCAACGGTCGTGCAGGAGTGCCAGTGGGTGAAACCCAGCTGAGAAATCATGGTCACCACCAGGGCCTACTAGAGTTACCCCGTTCATTTTTCATTTTATGTTCTCCTGGATGATGCAGAACATGAAGGCGAGCTCTCCATGCCATTATATTTTTTTCTAGGATGTTCCTGAAGTTCAGGTGGTGTTTTTGGGACGAAAGCCTTCCTTTTTCTCACTGTTTTCAAGGCATTAGCTATTTTTTCACAGCTCTGTAGTGGGACACCTTCTTTTAGATCATGTCACAGTGATTACCTGTATTAATATCACACCTTCCTTTTCAATCCTTTTTAAAAAAACTGTCACTGTGCATGACTCCTTCTTGTCTACTACAGCAATGGCAGTCAGATACGTATTTGTGCAGGTTTTGTGCTCTGCCAAACATCCTCACTGGTCCCTGGTCCCTTTTGCTACATCTCAGCACATTCATTCCTGAGATTGCTTCTCCCCAAAAGCATTCTTGGGTTGCTTTTGGGAGGTGGTTGGTTTTTCTGGATTTACAGGTGAGCCATACTGTTTATATGAAGAACGTGTCCTTAAACATGGCGCAATAGATTTTTTTTTTTTTTTTTTTTGGCAGTCACATAGGGTCATTTGAAAGGCAACTTTAGGAATTGCATTCCTAAGTTTTATGTCTGTACCGCACATAAGAGATACAATCTGCTTTTATATCTGCCAATGCACGTAGCATCACTCGTCCAGTCTGCCTTGCTGTGCCTTTGGTGTGGCTTTGAATTGGTCTCTCTGAGCACGGCCACCCCAGTTAAGATAAGAATGGGACCATGCCAGCTGAGGGAAATGTCCAGCACCCTGGCGCAGTGACACAGGCTGCACGTGGCCGGTGTGTAACCTGGGGCTTTCCTCCCAGTGACGAGCTGCTACCTCTGAGGTTATCCATACACATGAGGCCATTGCATAAGCAGTAAAGAAGTGGTTGAAACCCTCTCTTGCTGCCTTTGTCTCCTTATTTTAAAAAAACAGATATTTGATGGGCCTAGTGCCAAGTCGAGTGGAAAAACTCCCATGGATTTATTTAGAAAAAAAAGGTGCAGATCTTCTTGTCCTGCATAAGCAAATGGTCTCTATATACCACATCTGGTATTCTTATTCTTGGAAAGAAGTTCAGATCTCAGGCAGATCAACTAATCCATCCTCTGGCTCTGCAATTTAACATGCCAAGCTTCTGCCTCCTGCAGACCCCTTGCTCAGACAACAGATGTCTGCAGCTAATCTTGTCCTCTTTTGCTGTGTTTCGTGCTTCCTCAGCCTGCACACCACTGCTCGCCCAGGGCTGCTCTGCTCTAGTCTATGTGCCATGTAGCATCAGTGTGGATAAGGGCTGCAGATGCTTAAAATAACACTGCTATTTAGTAGTTGCAAAAGACTGGGTAGTCTTTCTCCTTCCCCATCTCTGAAGCCGACAGGAGCTGTGAAGGTGCAACACTCCAGCATATGGCAGCACTTATGCTGGTCCTGTACACAGACTAGAAACCTAACTATAAGCACTGCTTTTCCTCTTTTCCTTGTGTCCTGGTTTTGGCTAGAATAGAGTTAAATTTCTTCCTAGTGCTGTGTTTTGGATTTAGCATGAGAAGCATGTTGATAACACACTGATGTTTTAGTTGTTGCTAAGTACCCTCCTTGTCAAGGACTTTGCAGCTTCCCATGCTCTGCCAAATGCACAAGAGGCTGGGAGGAGCACAGCCAGGACAGCTAGCCCAACTGGCCAAGGGGGTGTTCCATACTATATGATGTCATGCTCAGTATGTAAATAGGGGGCGTGATCCAGGAAGTAGCGATTGTTTTTTTGGGTATCAATCGTCGGGTGGTGAGCAATTGCATTGTGCATCACTCATTTTGTATATTATATCATCATTATTGTTATTGTTATTATTTCTCCCTTCCTTTTCTGTTCCATTAAACTGTTTTCATCTCACTCCACGAATTTTACTTTTCTTTTTCCGATTCTCTCCCCCATTCCACTGGCAGACGGCACAGGGAGTGAGAGAGCGGCTGTGTGGTTGCCTGCCAGGTTAAACCACAACAGTCCTTTTTGGCACCCAATGTGGGGCACGAAGGGTTGAGATAACGACAGATCTGACCAAAGCGTGTTAAGGCAAAATTTGTTGTAAGCATTCATTATATTGTTTTAATAGTTGCTGGTCACAATGTTGATTTATTGGCTCTCAAAGTTGTGGGGCTGGCTCTCAGTGTTGGGTTATTAATACCTTGCTTGCAGTATGTATTCCCTGTTGTGCTGTTTATCACTGCT
>NW_009232633.1:0-24313 GCF_000690835.1 Fulmarus glacialis
TTTCTTTCTTTTTTTTTTTTTCCCCCTGAATTATTTTCTCGATTTGAAACTTCTAAAGAAAATAAGTGAAGAAGAGTAAGAAAGGAGCATTAGAGCAGTAGTTAGATTTGTAGTTCAGTCTCCTGATTGCTCCAGGAGTCTTGCCACAAGCTTTCAGAAGCTCTCTTGCAGTTTAGGAGACTGGGAGCTGCATTTGCTCAAGGTCATTTTTCCCCCAAGATACTGAGGTATTCGTTGTTGCAGGCTTTCTGGTTTTGGTGGGATTTGTGCTTTCATGGCAATCGGATAGCTTTGAAAATTTTACCCAAGGTATCTTGAAAATGTGGACTGCAGCATAGCTCCATTAAAGCCACTAGAATTTTCCAAACAACAGTATTTGGGTTTGGGGTTAGGTTTTCCTAAATTGTCTTGCAAGCATATTCTATTCTAGTCTGGCCTGCTAGGTGCAAACTTCTTTTGAATCGAGATTTCTGCTTTCATGGGGAGAGGTGGTCTCTGATCCAGCTGAGGCGGTGCAGGTTGCACAGCAGAGTACCAGCACAGCAGTACTTCGAAGGAGCACATCTCATGATACTCTTGCAGCCGTGTCCCCCAGGCAGAAGTATGTTAACGAGTAAACAAGTACCCACAATGAATCAGTGCACATGATCAAGTTACAATTTTGTTTCCAACTATTACACACTCTGGCCATACTAACCCAAGCAGTCAATAATACTAATGCGTTATAGCCAGAGAGCAGGGAGTAGCCTGAATACAGTGCCCTTACTAAAAAAATTTGTCTATACATGTCGATGTCTTTATGGCCTGTGTCTATAGGCTACTTTGTGTAAAAGCTCATCTGCATGAGTTAGGGTCACGCGTATTTCAAAGACAGTTTCTCTTCCAGGCTTCCGTGCCAGCCTAGCAAAGTTAGTGCTTTCTTCAAGCAAGAAATTCCAATATTATAAGGCAATTGCAATTCCAGAGAACACGAGAGTATGGGATGTTCCTTCCTCTGAAATGAAATACTAGATTTGCAACTGATGCCAGAAAACAAATGGGTCCAGAATTTTGAAAAGCTTGACCCACTTCAGATCATATCTTGAGGATTAATTAGATGATGCCGTCAGATGAACTAAACTCTCCAGATCATGAGTCCTTAAAAATATTGATGCTCTTCCAGTTCTCCTTAACACAAATAAGCTATGCAGAAAGGCGTGAACATTTGCTGTCCTAGAGAGCAGTTAAACTAAGCTATCAGAGAGCTTGTTCTCTCAATGGGCAGGCAGTGTGACTGTGAACATGATGCTGCTCATCCTCGAAATGTGGTGATGTTCAAATGCCTCAGTCTGACAGCAGCACCCTGGCAAAAGGAGAAGTCACTTGTCTGCTTTGGAAAATCCCCACAACTGAGTGCAATTAGAGATCACCACACCAAGCAACAGAAGTGAATCAGCTAATTCAGTATTCTCCCGCCTGCTGTGGTCTATGCAGGGTGATTCAGAGGCGAGTGCACAGAAAACCACAAAGCAAATACGGAATAACCTCTCTTTGAGGAGATTTTTGGGAGATGTGTAATGGGTGGCAATACCAGTCAAAGAAAAAGGAGAATGTTACCATGAAATACCAACACTAAAAATTATGATGATTCAAACTGTTCTCCACAAATAATTTTGCCTTAATTTAAAAAAAAAAAAAGTATGATGATTCTACTTTTTATTCTTAAAACTCAGAATAATAATCTTCTAGGTAAGATCACAAACACATGCTCCTAATAATATAGCATTAGAAAAAGACAACAAAAAGAATATGCTCAAGCATGAATCAACATCAGCATTAAAGTCACCTGTGTTTGTCAGTGCTTTTGTATGTATGGACACTGGGAGCCATCTGGCTATCTGCGTTTCTTTTTCACATGTGCTAGCTACATCAGAGATAAAAAGGTAGAATGGAACATTGAGGAAAATTATGGGGCTTTCCGACACTCCCTCAAGGACTTTGGGTTTATAAAATAGCAAATGAACTACAAAGAGACAAATGCAAAACTTTAATCTGTGAGATACCATCGCACTCGTATATCTGTTAGGCAAAGCAAGAGTATGGTAATTTTAAAAACAAAAAGCAAATTGAAACAAGAATAAGCATGCCATATTGATTTATTTGTATTTAACATGTGCATATGTGCAGGTCAGAGCATGATAATTAACTTTAAAAAGCAGTTTGAACTTCACAGCTGGGCTGAGTGAAATGGTTAAAGTTTTACTTTAGATGTTTTGTAATAGCATGTATTAGCTTCAAGCAAAACTCATGGAATGGAAATTACTTCTCCAAACTTTGAGGTGGGGTTTCCATATTTACTGGCATGAATCAGCCCTGTGAGTGAAATGAAAAGTATGCAAGACACTTGTTTTCCAGGCTGTGTATTTTACAGGCTAACACAGAGATGAGGACAAGTAAGTTGGACTCTGCTTTGCAGCTGATTTTTAATCATTCCTGTATTACACAAAGCATACAAGGTGGTGTACAATTTGCTTCTGATTTGGTGCATATGGGATTTATAACTGAGTTACTCCAGGTTGCATCACAGGTGTCAGGACAGTCAGGCCCTGGCTCTCGACTTCGGGGTCGGAGCAGTTCTGATTCCTGCAGTGTGATCTGAGCAGGCAAACCCTCATGGCCAAAACAAACAAACGCTGATTTTGTTGTATCTGTACATGGTGTTTGCTTCTTACCCTAACAAATCATCCTAATGGACCCAGGCCTAGCTTTAGACCTAAACACTAACTGAAGCCAGGAAAGAGAAAGACAAGAGTGGATTTGGGCGTTTACTTAACATTTTGTTTCGGGGTTTGGCTTTTTTGCTTTGTTTTGTTTTGTTTCTCCTCACTTAGATTTTAAGCTCCTGAAAAAGTGAACAGATTATAGGAGGCAGTAGGGCCAGAAGGAACACAGGTTTAAAGGAGGAAAGACAGAGAAAAGAAACAAAGATGGATGAAGATGGCAGAGAAGGAAGTCAGGAACATCCTGAGACACAGTTGGATGGTTAAAGACAGCATAGTGGAAGAGAATCAAATCATTTCGCTGGATTGGCAACAGCTAGCCATTAAGATCAACAGGCTTTGAACATAAGCACAGAGTTACAATTTCGACAAGATCAAATGCTAGCTATTATAAAGAAAAATGTAGTAAAGGCGTGATAAAGTGACCATCAAATGTAATCCATTCCTTCCTTAAAAATCAAAGGAATTGTGTATACAGTAAGTGTCCAGATTCCAAGTGATGAGAGAAAATGCTATTAACTTCTATTTCCTCTGTCCTCATTTATGAGTGTCAAATCATCTTATAGAAATGCAAGGTCATTAGGTAATCCAATTAGTTCATCGTTGTTTATTTTCTTTCTTACAGTTACAAGAACTGGGGAAAGTGTGAAATACATCAGCAGTTTATTATGGGAAAGCTATTAGGTGTTTGTTTTGAAGGTGTGCTAATATAAATAGCAATTTGTATTCTTTTTCATAACAAATAGTCCAAAGATTCAAGCGATACTAAAGATAAAGCTACTGCTGATACCTCTGCGTGATCAGAGATGGCGTAAGGTCCTTGGACATAGTGTGCCCTAACTTGTCAATGGGCTTATTCAGGTGGGTCAAATAAGAACTGCTCATGAAGAGTGAGGCTTCATCACCAAGGTCAAAGCCTTATAAAACTGCTGGCATGTAACTCACAATGAGTTGTCAAACTGAATTCATCAGTTTGCTTTTTGCTACTTAAGGTTCTGTGAAAGTCCGTTTGCAAGAGACGATTGGTCTTTTCACAGCTTAAGAAAAATTAGGTGCTTAGGAACAGGATCGGTGTAACCACATTAATGAAGCACTATTACCTGTATGGGAACAGAGGAAAACATTATGCTCCTAGTTTGATAAAACTCCAGTTGTCCCCAGTCAAATAGATCCAGCTCTGAATGGCTTCCCTGGAAGTCAGTGAGCCAGCACTTCATAGTGACCTCTGTCATCGAACAGACTGTGATTTCTGTAAGGTCATCATCAAATAAGTACTTCTGTGTCTGTACAAAAGATGTAAGCTGATTCCTGGTATGCCACCAGGCCTTCATTCCTCCCCCTTGCAGTGAGGCAACCACATTATTGCCGTTTCTAGGAGGAATACAGTGTTTTGGTCAGATTTTCCACCTTTTAGCCACTATGACTAAATGAGGTCAGTGATATAACCAGTCACTGTGCTTGCACAAAGCTGGGTTTGAGTTTTTAACAAATCAAACAAGTCATCATTATTTTGCAAGTTGATTAGTAAGAATATGTATTAGGAAGTCTTGAATGAAAAGGGATGGGTCGGTGACGCACCAAAGATGGCTTCAGGCCAAGTAAGCCTTAAATACAAGAAAGCACAAGCGCATAGAGGATGCGACAATGTGTAACTGTGTATTGGAAGTACTTGGAATGAAGGTCCTATGGTGCAAGGAGCAGGAGCAGTTATGGAGAAGCTTTTTATCCAAATAGACAAATAGAGATGGGAGGGGAGGTGAGAAGATTACTGGAGGATAGAGGGGGGCAGCGACATATTCCTGGGCGTCATGGCAGTTTCCAGCCTGACAAACCACTCTCCAGCCTGGTGCTTGATCCATTGCTACATGTTATAGGGCTCACAGTGTTCAAGGGAGTCCTCTCACTCTGTTCAAAGGAGGTTTTGGAAAGGTAACTTTTTGCCATTGGTTCAGCTACTTCAGTGTTTATAGAGTATTATGTGAATCACTGGTTTGAAGAAGAAAAAAAAAAAAAAGCAGCTTATGATTTTTTCCCATTCATCTTAGGTTTGAAACACACTCCTAGAAGCCTGATTATATAAAACTACCCACCCCCAGTCTGGTCCCAGATAATACACCAGCACAGTCCTATTTCCCACCATCCTTCATCTTCAAATGAAGAGTAATGACTGCATACCTTGCAGTCTTCGATTTGTTTTGTTCTCTGTAAGTACTAAGCTTCACTGATGGTATTTGTCAGCTAATTGCTCACTGCATATTGTTTGCATTCTGCAAGCTGTTACTTTAGAAGAGGAGCAGAAGGACCATTCTGCATATGCCTTGTCCTTCCCTAAACATGTCCTGTTGACCAGTGTCCCTATTACTTTCCCTAAGGAAGTTTTTCTCATGCAGAAGAAATAACGGTTGAAGAACCCGTGTCTCTAGATGAAAGAAGAAAAAAAAAAATTAAAAAAGTAATAATTTAAACTATGCATGCCAAGTGGAGCATTGACTGAAGCAATCTGAATAATGCCCGCTGTCCCCTGGAGATGTCAAGGATCTGTGCTTATGGACCAGAAGACACAGAGGAACGGAACAGGCCCCAGAGATGTCTCCTCTCCTACTCATCAAGCCTGATCCTTTTGCATTACATCCTAGCTATCACTGGAGCTGGGATTTTAAACTAGATCTGTCAAGTGACCCACTATGACCATTCTTACCTTTTCTTTAGGGAACTGAAGTAGCAGTGGCAATTTT
Source organism: Fulmarus glacialis (assembly GCF_000690835.1). Taxonomy (NCBI): domain Eukaryota; kingdom Metazoa; phylum Chordata; class Aves; order Procellariiformes; family Procellariidae; genus Fulmarus; species Fulmarus glacialis. The sequence goes on from NW_009232633.1 coordinate 5,495, forward strand.
AATGTAAATCCAAAGTACCCTATAATTCCCCCAAGGTGGAAAACATTGAGATGCTATAGGATTCGTCCTAATTCTTTACCCTAGTATTATCTCAGTATAAAGGAAGACATTCTTGCTTCCAGCAAAGTGTTCTTTTCCATTTCTTAAAGAGGCTGTCATGTTGTCTGCTGTGAAGCGAGGTTTGTCTCTGAAATCAGCATGGTACAGATGGTGGTGTACTGATGTTTTAGCTGTAGTACGGATCATTTTAGTGCTTTGTTATATAGATATCACTGCATTCTTCTAAGGTCCTGAAGAAGATAAAATTGAAGTTCTGGTCTTTGTTGTGTTCTGTGCTGTATTCTTGATCATGTGAACTCTCTTCTTCCTTTGTCACAGGTATTTATTTATACAGTGCCTCACAATGCTTGTGATTCATGGGGACAGGAGCCTCTGCTTTCCTTTTTTCACTGTCAGTACAAGAGGTGTTTTGAAAGGCTCTTAAAAATGCTTTTTGCCGTATATTAAGTTATCATATTTCAATCACCAAAACCCTTCTTGAAAGTCACCCCATTGTTTCATTAGAATGTGTTACGTAAAAAAGCATGAGCAAACACTTGGCCTGGATAGTGAAAGCCTATGAAGTCAGTGTATGTTCAGTGGGGTTTAAGAGACTCTGCTGACTTCTTTGTACATTTTTTGGGCTTCAGGACAATCAGGGTATGGGTTAATTTAAAATAACATTAAGTCATCAGCTTAAAATCAAATTTTATTTGTTTAAAAAGGACTGAGAAGCAGTCAGAGAATCTGACCTACATATTTATTGGCTATTATGGATTAAAATAAGCTTTATGCCTATTATTTTATTAATTGCCCACCCAAAGTTAGCACGGGCTTCATGAAAGCACCTGATCCACAAAAAATATGGCATCACATAATCCAACATAGTGAATTAAGTCTCAGAATTCTCTATCATACTGAAAAAGTTTCTGTTGCTTTAGCTTGGTTCTTGGCTTCTTATTGAAAGAACCACAATTTAAAGTGAGTCTACATTTAATTTTTTCTCAAACAACATAAACATTCCACTAAATATTTATCTTTTTTTATCTGTCTCTCTCCAGAACATCTGTTAATTGAATCTTTATTTGAATCTATTAGCAGTAGTTTGTTTTAAACCAAGAAGGCAAAAAAAAAATTTATAGTTTGGAAGGCAGCCAGAACACAGTATCTTCTCCAAAATTACGCTTTTGAGTGAACTTAAAATCAGTTTATTCATTGTCAATTATTCAAAGTCAATTAGGAGGGAAAAAAGGCAAAAGAAAAACTTTGTTATTTGCTATTTTGCTGTTGCTAATATTTGAAACACTTAACTTGTACTACTTCATACAAATTTATGTGAAAGTACTTCCAAAGTATTGTGAAATTGGAGAAAAACATTTTCAGTAATATTTCACCACAGTCTTGCCTGTCTATTCCTTACAGTTTACTTATATTACAAACACTTCCAGAAATCAGTTAAATCCTTTGTTGTCAATATCAATAAATATAACCATAATATTCACTTGCTCTTTGGTTTATACACACTCATTTTAATTTAGCAATTGGCAAAGAACACTCATCAAAATGTTCTAAAAATGAGTTCTTTATACTGATTTTTAAAAAAATGCTTCTAAGACTGGATTTCCTCTCAAATACCCCAGAAGTGGAGGAAGTATAAAGAAAAAATAGTTAATATAACTCATTATGACTGTAATATCATGCACAGCATATTTTTGTTTTTCATTATTTTTTACTTCCAGGATAAGTATTTTTTTTCTGAACATAAATTGATAATGTAAATTATCTTAGACCAGATAAATTTTGGGGAATCCCTAAATTTTGCCATAAGAGGGCATTATTCATGCACTTAGAATAGAAAATGCATCTCAATATAAGCACATTTGTTTTAAGAAATGGCAATTCTCTACACTCATGCACTAAAGGAGTAAGAAATGTGAATACTTCTGTAATTAGGAATACCTTAAAGGAATTACTGGGACAGGCATCATTCACTGTCTTGGGTTTTTTTACTGGATAGTCTGAAAATACAAGGGAAGACCAAAGAAAAGGCAAAGTACTACTTTTGAAGTTTAGAAATTACCACAGAAGAAGATAAAGCCCGAAGTTGGTGGTTTGACCTAGGGACGCAATTGAGAAAGTATGCCTAGGCAGAGTTAACATTAAGCACTTGCTTATGCTCTCCATGTGAATGGAAGTTAAAGATACATTCAAGTGCTTCCCTTGAAACAAGCAGCAAGATAGCAAAAATGAGACCCTTGAAGCTTTATTATGAAAAAAGAACTGAAGAAAATGTAGAGCCTGTGTGGGACAAAGGACATGAATTCTTAAGTTCCTGCTGTGAATCAAAAAAAGAAAAAAAGAAAAAGAGCTTAAACCTGAGCCTCTAACATTTTTTATGAGTGATGTTGGTTGTGAGAATGGGAGGAATATAGAGATGTGCCATGTCAAAATATGGACCTGAGAAAACTTTGGGATGGAAAAGAGTTGTCTCTTCTCCCCTCCCCACCAAAAAATTCAGAGTAGAAGTTAGATCCTAAAACATGCTGTAATGAATTCTGCTAATGTCGGTGAATGTTGGATTTTTTCCCAGAAAGATAGAAAATTCTTCATTCTGGAACAGGAAAAGTTGTTAACAAAAAACTATGTGCTATGTGGGGCTTTCAGAGCCCTGAAAGACTGTTACCACGTGAGCTGCAGTTCTGCTCTTCATGAACAGACTCAGGACCACACATATTGGGTGTCTTGGGCAGTGATTGTCTATCTTGCCCTGTATGCCTCTTCAGTCAGGTATTGCGAATGTCTCTAGACAAGTATTTGGTTGCATCATCCTTGTCCACCCCAATGAGCAATGGCTTCTTTTAATTCTGAGTCTCTCAGAACATCGTTTTCTGACTTAATATTATTTAGAGTATACCAAGGATGTGTTTTATTGTCCTGTTTCCCGGAATTATGTAATTTATCACGAGCTCTACCTCTAAATCACTTTCACTAACAACTATAGGGAAAAACAATTTGACAAGCAGAATATAAATTGCTTTCAGATATGTAGTGGATTTTCTCCAGCTTGTCAGATCTTTTTTTCCATTGACATATACTAGAAAAGCGCAGAGATCCAGCAGTAATTTGTTTTTGCAGAAATTGGTAGTTGAAATGAAGAGCTGAATTTGGTCATTTTGTCATCTGGGCAGTTTTATAAAGAATTATAAATTAATATTAAATTAATTCTGTAGGGGAAAGATTTATAGTCTTTGAATTTTAACCCACTTCATCATTGCATGGACATTACGTTAAGAGTTGAAAAGCCAATGCTGCAGGTGGCACAAAAAAATATTGTTCTGGTGAAGCCAGTAAGTCCACTGAGTTATGAACTGACAAATAATTTCTGTTAACACCTGCATATCTTCATAAGAACTAGATACATTCCCCAAGGCAATGATACCTCAGTATCTGTGTTGGAATCCCTGCCATTAAAAATGGAAATCATATTAATGAAATTCTACGTCTGCAACCTCAGATTTTTCACCTTCTTTCTGCTTTAGGAAGAATGCCAGTGTTGTTGTTAAGTTCATCAAGTAACAAATATTTGAAATGATGGACTACAGCTGGGCTAAATTCCAATATACAAACTGGCATCTTTATTGGGAACAGGTTAAAATCAGATAGCTCCATGACGGGCAGCTTCTGGGAGTGCTGCATTTGCTCTACTTGTGGAATGACTTATGGAACCACTTGTATGGATTCACATATATGCCTGAACAAAATCACACAATATTTATTTGTCAAACATACTGGCTATGGCTCCTCCAAAATTCTTCCTGCTTTTCTGTAATTTTTTTGGCCTTTATTGTTATTGCTATGATTATTATTATTACCTACATACTTGGAGATCTGAAGCAATAAAGTTTGCAGTTAGGTGTAAATAATTGGAAAATTATAATCACTAACAGGGGATTATACTGATGACTGTTGGGCCTTTTAGGTGCAACAAAGTCTTATGGCTGCTGGAAAGGCAGGCACTTCCATCCAGAGCATCTAGCACATCCTTAAGACTCAGCTGGAGATTGGCATGCAATAGTGTCTGTACCTATTTGGGAGCCTTCTGCCAGGCAATTTTCTCCTTTATATTACAAGCAGGCTTAGGTTATCTTTTAATAATAATAGTAATAATAAAAAGACAGTGTACCTCCTCCTCTGTTGTTTTAGTTCTCTCTTTAAGCACAAGGATTATGCATCCTGGGAACACACATTATGTACAGGTTCCAAGGTTTTTCGGTATTTTTCCAGTACCTTTAAACACACAACTGCTTCATGAAATGTTATTTTAGGCTGTTCATTAGAACTGTTTTGAAAGCAGGCAGGGTAGTCAGGTATGAAAGACCTATTACTTTTCCTCTCTTAGGAGAAAATATCTGTTATCACTTCAAGAATCATTGGCTTCCATAGGCCAGCAGATACACTTTCTTTATGTCTCTTTTGGGGCATCACTCTGAAGGAAAGCTACAGCCTTCTACATGCTTCATGCCTGTACTCAGGTGTCCCATTCTCCAATTTCTGCCAGGTTTTGGGGACAATATTTATTCAGGTTGGGCCTGGTCAAAGACCAAATGAGATTATAAAGAAGTATTTTCTATTCACTCTGTAGGTTTTGGATTAAAATTTTTTTTTTCGCCCACCTAAAACCTGAAATAAATGCAGAACTTTAAGTTTCTTCCTTGATCTTGATGCTTAATTCCTGTGTGTCACAACTTCACCTCCATTCCTATGTGCTTTAACTTCACCTCCCACAGAAAAGGAGGCAAGAAGACTCCCTCACCGCATTCTTTCTCTAGCTTCTCTATTTGAATAGGAAACTTTTCAGAAAGGATCTATTTCTCAATGTGTTCTTCACCTAATGCTATATTGCCTTTAGGTGGATTCTTAAAACTAACCCATTATGACTCAAAGCAAACATTGAAGAGCTTTTAAGAAGTAATGCCAGAACATACCTGTGTTTTTGATGTTGTACAAATCTACTTTGTCTGAGATAGTGTCACACATTTGCTGTATTTGTATGAGACATCCTTTCAAATCAGGAAAAGGCATGAAGTTAGCAACCTAGCTAAGTCTGAAAGGAGTCACTGCAGAAGAAAGAACATTTACCAAGAGTATATTCTATCATCTTTAAACCTCTGTCTGTGAACATTCAAAGAACAATTCTGATATGCAAAAAAAAAATCTTTTAAAGTACAAATGAATATTTGTGAGCCACCTCAAAGAGCCTCAGGACTTACTCCTGCTTATCTTCATCTTTGGGTAATGACTGGTTAAAATATTTTTGAATAATGAGGGCATTATCAAAAATCAAGTCTATTCATAAAAGATGCATGAAAAGAAAATGGGGCTCAAGTTGTTGAATACATTTTTCATTCTGAATAGTTTGTCGGACTCTATTTACATCTTAGAGAAGATGTTGATTTCCTAGTTGGTTTTAAAACACACACTCACTTTGTAAATATTTAAAGATACTAATTTTCTTTTCCTATCATAGAAACTAATTTTTGTCAATAATCTTTTTAAAGCATCTTTGTTAGTGAAGAGGTATTTTGGCCCTCGCTGCTGACTACTTCACACCTTGTTTGGTGCGAGGAGATGTAAATTGCAATCAAAAGAGAATGATTTAATTTTTAATTTTATTTTTATGTTCCCTTTGCACAATTGCAATAAATGAAAAACATGTGATTTCCTTATATGGGGTTAGTAATTTCTTATGACACAGGAACACAGAATTTGTACACAGATCAGCTGCTTTCCGTGAGCAGATGCCCCCCTCCACACAGTCTAAATAAAAGTAATTTTTATATAGGATGTAATAATATGAGGAAAACAAACAAAATTTATTTTTTGATTTTTTTTATCACTTAGATTCCCTTTGGGGGTTATAGCATCTGAGCTGGTATTAGCAAAAAATAAAATAAATGGCAAATAATAGCATTTAAGGGAATTCAGAGTAAAAAGTTCACTTTCTGCAAAAAATCACAAACATAACATCTAGTTATCATCATAAGCTCTAGAGAAGTTAGAAATAAAGTATGTTTTACTAGCATTTACAGATTTAAAAAACACATCAAGATAAAATGACCAATAAAACCTTTATTTTTTAATCTTTAATATCAAAAGAAATTGAAATCCTTTGGTATTTAACGAATACAGAAAATCCCAGACACCAAAATGTTTCATTCTTATAATACTGTTTCATGTCCCTGTTCTTTAAAGTCTACATTTTCTTTAGAATTTTCTCTCTGAGGATGAAACAAAATCTTCCAAGCTATCAAAGCTGGTGCACATACAGGTTTCCTGAATTCTATAGCAAATAGCTGAAAGTGTTTTCTCGTTCGTCGTGTCTGCCTAAGTTGTAGATTTTATCAGAGCATCTCAGAAAAATTAGGCTATCATCTGTTGGGGAGGCGGCAGCTTAAATGAAAAAAATTATACTATATATTATATCATCATATCATATCTTATCATTAAAATATATAATATATAATATAATCCCAGTCATAAAGCAGTGCATGGGTTTCGTTGTAAATGATATTCGTGTTAGCACAGTGTTACTCACCTGCAGTCACTGGAACTGTCTCTTGTTGACACTTTCGTCACCTGCAAAATGAATTGAACTAAACCACAGAATCACAGAAAGATTTAGGTTTGCAGAGATTTAATCTCATTCAATCCCCTCTCAAAGCAGGACTATGGAGTTAAATCCAACCTCAAAGTGAGATCACATTGCTCCTTATCCCATCAGGTCTTGAAAATCACCAAGGGCTGATGTTCTACACCTCCCTGAGCAGCCTGCTCCTGCTCATAGGCACTGTCATAGCAAAGGATTTTCCCTCCTGTCTCAGTGGAGTTTCCTTACATCGGTTTTGGTCCATCCTTTCCTTGATCTCCCCCTGTCCTTTCACTGCGCTCCTGGAAGGAGAATCTGCCTCTGTCTTTGCAACTCCCTTTTATGCAGTCCAGACTGGTATTTGATCCCCCTTTGTCTGTCCTATTTTCTAGTTCTGTTTGCTCTTCCTTGCCTTTAAGCCAGGAGTTGGATGTCAAACTTCAGTTGATTGTGGGCATGGGCTAGTGGCCATGAGGTAAAGCTAAGGGCAGGCTGTGGGGCAGGGGGAAAACAAGGTTTTCTCTTTCATATACACCCAGCAAGTGGGTATTTCTGCATCCACAACTAAATGGGCATGGAGCAGGAGAGAAAGAGCCAACAGAGTTGCCCAGTCTGTGCACAAAAGGACAGCTGCAGCAGAGAGTTAAACTTTCTGAGATTCATTTTTAAATGGAAAATTTAAGAATCAATGTTGGTTTCAAGAACTGTTTGTACCAGATGAAACTGCCTCAGCACATCCTTGATCTGAGCAATGATATATATTTGAATTTATAATTGAGGGCTGTAATTTATAGCAGAAGAGTATGTATGAGTAGTCTATGAATGAATACCTCACTGGCAATCTGACCAACTTTGTGTAAGGGAAGTGAACAGATGAATATATACCATATGTTTAGATTGTGTAAGTGGAGGCGATCCTCAGTGACTTCAGAGAAGCTGTCCTTGTTTACACCAGCTAGGAGCTAGCCTCGTGCATATAATTTGAAGCTGAATAAATGCAGACGTTAGCATTATACAAAGCTTACAGAGTTTCAGGTTACTTTTGTTAAACAAGGCATCTAGCCCACAAATTTGGATTTGGCAGCATTGCGCTGCACTGCTGTCTGAGAAGAGACATAGGTTTGGAAGTGAACGTGGCATTTTTGAGCCTTTGGAAAAAACAAATGTTCATATATCCTAACTGTACAAGAAGTCTTCCAAGGTGGAGAAAATAAGGAAATGAAAAGGAGGATATATGGAACCTGAAACAGTGAAATACGACAGGAACAACGTGTGTACCTGAAACCTTGCACCCCACACATCTGCTTTTTGCCAAAATACGAGTAACGGCACCACCTACAGCACTGGCGTCTTAAGGATGCGCTAGTTTACCAAAAGAAAGCTGAGTTTTCTTCAAAGTTGTGTTCGGTGTATTCACACCCATCGTGGAAAATACTGGGCTTCCTGCAGATACTGACATTATCTAATGAGAGATGCCCATGATAAAATCCTGATTTGTGACGAATGGCTCCAGCAATCTCCCTGACGTCAATGGGGGGGTCACATAATCTAAGTGCTGCACAGCAAGGAAAGAGTTGTAAGGACCAAACCTTTAGTTACTTAACAGCACTGGCAAGATTTTAAAGCCCATGAGGGCATGCTAATTAGGCATGAAAGAAATAGTTGTCGTGATGATATATTTTATTTCATTAGGAGAATATACAGTGTACTAAACTTGGCTGACTTTTTCAGCAGTGTTTGCAAACAAATCTTCTGGGATAAACAGAAAATGAATGATACTGCTAACAACAATCTAACCAGGCAAATGTCTTTTGGTACAAACTAACACGTACAAAATTTGCTGTTGCTACATCTATAGTGTAGCACCCACGAATGGTTTCCTATTTCCATGCAAAGGAAAGTTGGGTACTTGGCATAAAAGGCAGATGGTGTGTGTCTGATTGTGTGCCAGCTTGAATGACTGATGGATCAGGATCCCAAGGCTCATTGTAACTTCAGGAGAAAGTAAGTATACAGCCTGTATCTTTACTATCATATATATGCTGATCAGGATAGTATCATTGCTTGAAGATTGTATGACTCATTCTCTGCTGTTTGTTTGCTGTTTCTTATGTTTATTTATCAGGAATATCTGTATATGCAATCAACTCAATCATAAAGCTCATAAAGAGTCTCAATCCAGTTTTGTTTCAATATATTGTGAGATTAAAATTGTAGTCCTGGCTCTATGAGTCTGCATACAGTGATTAAATAAAAGTCCGTTTAGAAAAATCCTAAGGCCCGTATCCTGCAGAAGGTTAGAGTAGCTTTACAGGGTGAATCGTCCGGGCTTTGTTTTCCTTGAACGTACCGATCTAGAAGTTTATTGTGGAGAAAACAATTATTCCACAATGCGAGAGACCTTGCCACTGACACGTTAACATGACTGGGGGAAAAAAATATCTCTTATACAGTCAAGGAGTCAACAGATTTTTCCACAAAATCATGTGCTTCTCTTCCCGCTTTCTCCTCCGTTTTCTGTAAGGTTTGCTCAACCATTTACGCACTGGAATAAATTCACTGGGTTGGCGAGATTCATTAGTGCAGATAAAGACATCCAGATCTGCAAAGCATTTTATGGTTTCTCTCTCCATTTTTCCTGCTAATAGGAGTTCACTTCCAGCCTGAGTTACAGACAGATCTGAATGCCAAGCAGGGACATGCTGTATTCATTTGTGTTTTTAAATAATTGTGCTGTGTCTTTGACTTGGTTATCTTGACTGTAGCTTCCTGTGCTGGTAGCCAGCACACCATGCAACTGGTGTACGTCCCCCTCTTTGATCTTCTGCTCAAACTACACCTTATTCTGGCTCTCCATTCAAAGCTAGCTATCCAACCTGGCATCTTTGCTCTTTTTTACAGTACTTTAAAAGCAGTCACCCCCAATTGAAATGCTGGCTTTAACAAGGAACATGTCAATTGGTCTTTGCAGCTATTTTATTTTTACAGTACTGTGAACCATTTCCTCCTCCATCTATATTTTGCCTCTTCACATTTCATATGCTCAGGACTATATTCTCTGTCCCTGAATAAAAGTCTTTACACTATGTATTATAATAGTTACACAATTACTTGTAAAAATAGAAACTGTATCACTGATCTCCCTTTAAGTGGTCAGGTATCCATCCTGGGTTCCTTTAAAACCAAAGTGAATCAACAGGACCTAATGAGGAGGGATAACATTGCATACACTATGCATGGGAACAGGAATCCCTGCCAAAGCTCTTGTTGGGGCTTTGGAGGAGCAATATCAATAGGAACTCAAAGCAGGGTAGTGAAATATTCAGATAGTTCAGGTCTTATCTCCATTCTCTCTTACAGCAAGAGCAAGCTTTTACTCTTTCTCCTCAATTCTAATTCGTATAAGAAAGAACAAGAACAATGTCTCTGGGAAGCAGCATAAAATTACGCCTGAGCACAAAATGGGAGATACTGGCACTGTGACTGCTGTTTGGTGCAATGTGGTGTTGAATTCAGGTATAGTGTTTCAGTGGTGGGTTAGAAAGTTTCTGGAATAAGTACATATTTTAACTAACAAAGAAACCAACATTTGCAGCACATAGGAAGCCAGTGACTACTTAAGTGGTTCCACAACACCCAGTAAATTAGTCTTATCAAAACATGCCATGCCTTGTTAATGTGGCAGAGTGGCTGTTTTACTACAGTTTTTTAGCACAAAAGCAGGCACTTGAAACTTTTTGATTGAATTCCTAAGCCTCTGTCCCAATTTTTGCCTGAGCTTTTGTTTCAACAGACAGTGAACCTGCAAGAATTTCAGAATGCTGAGAGTGCTGTGTTTTCCTCAGATGTCTCAAGACAAAGAGGTGGAAATTAGCTCTTGGGACTTTTTATAGAAAATACAGCTAAGGCAGTTGTGAATGTGGATGCCAAATAACTGTACAAATGTGTCATAAAACCCTACTATTTACCAGCCCTTATTTATAGGGAAGTCTAATGCTGCCTTATCCTCTTCATAATACCACACCTGAATATAGCCAGGCATGATTATTGCAGTATCATAGCTGTTGTAGATGGTAACTTCTTTGTCAGCTGAATGTCTCTCTCTCATCACTGAAACATGGCAGCTAAATTCAACAATGAAAGCTCTACTATATAGTCATATAGTTGTTATCCGAACTACTTAGCACATCACTACTTTGAGTAAAGTCTCACAGCTTTAAAATACACTGAACTAGTTCTATAAATCTTTTAACCTCACTGGTACTATAGTTCTAAGGAAACATGAGCTCATGGTGTTGTAGTGGTCAAAAAAAGCAAATAAAATATAAGGAATTGTTAGGAAAGAATAGAAAGAGAAACAAAAACCCCCATATTTAAGCTACTGTACGGTTCCTTGTTTCATAATCTGTGTACTTTGCTATCTCAAAAGAAAAGAACATGGGCAATAAGGTTGAACGAAGATATAGAGCAGCTTTCATACAAGCAGCAGCTGAGTAGGTTGGACGTCCTCAGCCTACAAAAGAGAAAGCTTAGGAGTATGATAAAGATCTGCAAAATAATGAGTGCCATAGAGAGGGTAGATAGGGATCTATTCAGGTTTTTTCCCAGTACCAGATCCATTAGATGGTTCCCCTCTACTATCATCTGGTAGTAGGGGATTTCAAAACAAACGAAAAAAAAGTGATTCTTCATGCAGCAGGTTTTATTACTATGGCGTTCTTTGCCAAAAGATGCTTTGTCTGCAAAGCATTTATATGGGTTAATAGACAGATTGGACGAGCGCTTAGAAAATAAATCTGAAAGTAGCTGGAGGCAAACAGAATATTATGGGTGAAATATCATACATGCTTGCTCTGATCTTCTTTTTCCTTATATGTTCACAGATGGACACTTCTGGAGACATTATTGGGCTAGATGGACTCTCAAAGCACTGTGGCTGGTTTTATATGTGATGAAAACTATCACAAAAGATGTGTCTTAGAAGTACTTACCTGCAGTGATGCTGCCATCAAAGAATGTGGGTTTCTCAGTTGTCTGGAATGTAGAAAAAAAGAGGAGGTGCAAATTTGGGATAATATTTTGTGTTTAAACATGTGTGACCAGAAAGTTTTCCACATGGAAAGTCTGTAAGGGGATCACTTTTACTGCATTTCATTTTGTTCTCTTAAGAGGACCGATTTAATGCAGAAGTCTAGCATAGTATGCCTGGGGATATTGAATCATACAGCAGACAGACATATAGGAGCTCTGAAAATGAGGAATAAGAAGTAAGTCTTCTTCAAACTTTATAATTAAATTGATCTTACTCTCCTCTGTTAGTTTGATGATGATCCATAAAGCTGGATGAGACATAAAGCTGATCATTTGCCATTATTAAGTACCCCATAATTTATTTAAGGTCTGATCTCGAGAAGTGGAAACACTCCTGTAACATCTGAAGACTTGCAAAATTGCAGGGCTTAGCACTTATCCAAATTGGTGATTAGCAAGTACAGAGATGTTAGCCCTGTGGTCCTTGGCAAATTACAAGTGAAAGTATTGTTTATAGCGGTGCCTACATTTTCCCTCTGGTTTTATAGTGATACAATATTTTTCAAGCCTCCTCCCAGAAAAGTGATGTGCTGACTAAGTCAGAATGATTCATGTTTCATACCCTATATGTGGATGTATTCCAATAAAACCGAAATCCTGAGAATGATTGAATGAAAGTACTGCAGAACTGAGCTCTACTGGATAACTATTAAGTGTAATGTACTGGGCTTTGTATAAGGGATCCAAACATAAAGCCATTTTTTGTCATGTATCTAATATATAGACATATAAACAGACTCCACTGAATGGCTTAAAATCATAGCCTGCAACAATAGATATTGTGTATTTTGAGTATGGAAGAATAAGAACAGTCTTTTCTTATACAGCTCGTAAAAATGCTTCATGAGCCTTTGGTGAGGGAATGTCAGAATGAAGAGCACTTATGAAGGAGGAGGAATCCTCACAATATAATGAAGATCACTTATTGAACTTTCCTATAATTCAAGGAGAAAAAGAATTAAATCACTTTTTTTTCCCTATGTACTGGCAGATTTTTTCTATATGCTCATAAAAGGATGTATAAAATTTGCAGATGATCTGGTATATCTCCCATATTGGGAGATCTGGGCATCTTGACTGTAGACAGTGCAGTCAGCAAATAGGATGATGTCAGTTTACTCCTGATGAAGTCTGCGTATGATTTTTTGGAGCCTTCGTAGTCTGTCTGGACCATGGACACAGACATATATTTCACATGACATCTGGATAACTGAAAAAGCTTTTCTGGATGAAACACTGCCATGATAGAGTAAAATATTAGGAGATGGCTGCAGTTATTAAAAAAATGTACCCTTTTTTAGAAGCCATGTCTGGAATATTTTGACTACTGAAATAAGATCTAAGATCTTTCAGGCCAAAATCTCTCAGCAAGCCCAGATACGGGCCTGATCATTGCATCAAAGACAGAGGGATGACTGTGGATTTCTGCTGGTGCAGGAGAAGAGGGCTTGCCCGTGCGGGCTGCGAGGGCAGCCCAGCAGCTTTCCCCTGTCTGACTCGGCACACGTTTCCACGGCAGTCCGGCCTCCGATGCGGGGAATGCTTGGGGGGGGACAAGAAGGAGCAGTTTTACATTAGCCCCTTACTCCAGTGCTGTGACTAACTCTGACATTCCTCACTTCTGTGTGTTGGCAGCAAGTATTGATATAGATTTGAACTTTCAAGCTTGAGTAGTTTCTATTAACAGAGAGTTCTCTGTACCAGGGAGCTCTTAGGGTGGGAGGAAAGAAAAAAAAAAAAAAAAATCTTCATAGTCAATTCCCACCTGTCTGGCAGAGAGGAAAAAGATTTCAAGATGTTTTTTCATATATTGTGTACTTGACCGTGTGAATTCTCCAAAATGTTTGGCAGCACGCTGTGGATTGCCTAAACCCTGTTTCTGCTTGGTGGTTGTGTTTGGTTCACTGTGACAAATCACAACAATATCTTGAAGCATAAATGCTATTGATAGTTCCTGTGTTTCATTTTGCTAAGGATTTAATTTTCATTGAATCCCCTTCTATTCCAGAAATCAATTAGTAATTCTAGTGAAGCCCCAACTAGGTAACCTGTCCTTATCTCTCATTAATAGAGAACAAAAGGTTAACTCTTTATACTATACTTTTGCAGCATTTTATGATTGTAAGCATTGTTTGAATGCATTGGGTTGATATGAATAAACTATGTAATAATTGCTGTTCTTTTGTTGGAATTAGATTTTTATGTTCTTATGTCTTTGAGATGGTAATTTAAGTATTGTCCAAGGAGAGTGACTTACACTTCTGCTTTTTTATAAATCTTTTTTTTTTTTTTAATATAAGTTGGCATAGCATGGCCATTGTTCTTGGTGCACAGGTGTACCTGAGGAGGTACTATGAAGGCAATGGGTTTGTACATTTCTCCAAGCAAAAGAAAAATATAAGGGTAACAGAGGAAGAGAAATGTGTCTGCAGAATATTTATGAATACTGGTAAAGCACAAATGATGAAGAGCATGATTAAACATGTAGGGCATTAGCTGAGTCTGGGGACAAGAGAGGGAGAAATAGCTGGGAAATTTGATTTGGCAACAATGAAGACCTTCACAAGTTAAAATAAAATTGAATTTTTAAGTAAAAACAGAAATTAAAAATCAAATTGAGTATCTGAAGCATTGGTATCTGTTTAGGTTAAAAAGAGTACTGATTGTTATGTCTGCAATGTATTCTAAATTGTTTGCTCCCTGTGCTTTTACAGCATATTTATTTGTAGTCAGTAACACAGTTTCCAACATAAAGGAGTAAAATTTTTGAACTCTCTTAGCTAGCAGATCTATTATTTGTGTAAATGTTGCTGGAGTTGTCTCCCCTTCTTTCCTAGTACAATAATTGCATTTGTTTAAAAGCTACACAGAACTTCAAAAACTCACACGCCAAACAAAATGTAAATGGTTCCGTGACCCTGTTAACCCACTTAAGCTGACGTCTGTTATTACCAGCTCTGCTTATGCTTAAGGGAAATTGCTGCTTTTTTCCCTCTGCAAACAGTTGTTGCATCTTGGGTCAAGCCAGTTGTTCAAGGTCCAAGTAAAGAGGAAGCCTGATTTTATGGTATGAGTCACTGAGCTTATGATGTAAGTGGTGTCTTTTTGTTTGGGCTGGGAATTTTGAAGGGTAAATGAGTGAGCACAACATCAAACTGTGTATCCAGTAAACGCATGGGGATACTGGCCATGACACACGTAGGAAAGACCAGTTACATCTATGTTGAAACTTTCCACTGATAATCTAAACTGGAAAAGCGCCATGCTGCTTTTTCTAATAGCGTATAGGATCACAACGGGTTTCTGTTACTGTGTTGAACTTTGTCATGTCAGCTAAGTTTAATGACTATTAATCAGACTTGTAAAAAAATTAAAAGTGCTTCGATGTTTTGGTATTCCCATTTTGGATTTTATCTTCTTTTTGGGATATAGTACATCAATTTGTATCTAAAACACAGATGTGAAATTCTTAGTGTCATTACAAATTCTTAAAATTGTAATGTTTTATTTTTAATATTTCTGCTTTTTCCTTTTTCCTTTTTCCCGTGTGAGACAGAAACTGTCATGAGAACTGTAATCTTTTGTCGACTGCTATCTTCTACTTTTGGATTGATGATTTAGCTGAGAGTTAGATTTTTCAGAAGGTATGTAGACACACAGAGCTGCCACTAAGGCACTTAATGGGATTTTCAGAAGTTTCTGACGTACCCTGATTTCACTGGGGGATAGGACCATCCTACTAGGCATCTGTCAGCCACGAGGCATTGATTTGTTTCTGCATAACCCTGCCAAAAATGTGTTATAAACCTGGCCTTTGATCCTTACTACTGTAAGTATTTAATCTCATTATATTTATACACTATTGCACATGGAGTCTGGATCAAATCTCTCTCTTGGGAACCTATTGTTTAATTTATTCTTCATATTTCTCTATTTTTCCTCCATGTGCTTTTTCCTGGGTTGTTAGTGACTACTGAGCCTGCTAACAAGTTTAGGTCAAATCCCATAAATCTCTCTCTGACTCTAATTGCCCTTTTGCCTTACCCGTTCCAGATAAGTGAGAAGAGAAGGTGATAAGAGTGATCCCTTGGGCCCTTCCCAGCAGAGGAAGACCAAAAGCTAACATGTTAAGTCACCTTAACCTCATCAACGAGTAGGCAGAAGAGGTCATCTGGGCATCTTTCAGAGGACCAAGTTAAGAAATGCTCTGGCATCGGAGGAATTACACCTACATCTGGTGATCATGTACTGTGTAGGTGACAAAGATCGGGTCTTCCTGCCTCTCTGCCCACATAAGCCCTCCACCTGCTTCACACTAGTATATCCACCTCTGAGCAGATTGCAAAAGAGAAAGAGTCTTCTTTAAAAGAGAGGCATGGACTTCTTCCTCCTCCTCTCCCTGCAGTTCTACTAGTTGGGGATGTGCTCAGAAACCCTTCGAATGCCTCTGCCCTCTCAAAGCCTGTCCGAGGGCTTCTTCTCCCGTGGAGGTATGCTGTGCTTCCCAGTATCTGCAGCTTTACTGGGGAAGTGCTACTGTAGATGTGTAATGCCGTTCTTGTGGTAGAGGAATTTTCTTTTTATTTGTCCTTGGAGTTGTGCTCGTACCGATTGCTCCAATCAAAGCTAATCCTTAATCTTCACAATTTCTAATTCATCATATGCAAATATATGCTAAAGTCTACAAAGTGTGCTTGAATTACTGTGCTGCCTCCTTCATAGAAGATGAAGGTAGGGTGTTTAAGGGTGAGGAAAGGGTGCTGATACGGATTTTTTTCTCTTATTGTAAAGCAGCTGACAAGACAGCAGAGGTTCTTCTGGCTCTTTTGAATACCCAGCTGTGAGCAGCCAGTTCAGATTCACTCAGCAGTGATGTGGGCATATTTTCTTTCTCATGGCCATATCCCAGAAATCATAAGAACTGGAATGTGGTGTTTCTGTCACACATACAATGTGTACTAACTGTTGCTAGGCTGCTTTGAGCTAGTTAGTGGCACCAATGTATCACAGAAAGGAAAAAAAAAAGCAAAAAAAAAAAAAAGCCCTCTGCTACAATTCATGTTTTGTTACAAGAAATAGTTTAAAAATATAACTTTGGGACTAAATCCTGAAGATCCTCCATACCTTTACTGACATGCCCAGGATCCTGATTTTTCATGGGCATTCAATATCTAAAGTCCTCCCTCAGCTCATTGTTGATAAATACTGGAAAAGCTGTGTCTGCCTCCCAACATCTTCAGTAGTGAGCTCAGTATCTCATAGGATTAAAACATAAGTCAAGCTGTCTTTCTTTGTGTGTTATTACTAAAATGGAGGAAGCTACAAGAAGAATAAAAAAGATAGCACTCACGTATATGCAGGTTGTAACGCACACTGGCAGAAAGGAAAAACCTTTACGGTTGAAAATAAAAACAAATGTTCAAAGCTTTTCTTTTTGACCTGATAGTTTTTGTCTTAATTTCATTCCTGGCTGGTTTTTACCTTTTAGCAACAGAGTAAATACTCTTCAGCATTCTTCTGTTCTCAGTATTTACATCGATGTGATTTGTTAATGATATGCTAATTTTCTTTAGCATTAAGACTAAGTACAAGTTGGCCTAATTTCCAAGAAAAGCACTAATCAAAGCGTCTGGACATTAACGTGTAGAATTGTTGTTAGAATCTGTTACAGAGGACAGCTAGTGTAAAAGAACAGAAGTGTCCAAGCAAGGATTCCTGATTATGAAGAATTCACGGTAGAAAATAAAGTGGTTACTCTCCAGCTAGGTTATAAAGAAAACCCGTAATTGTTCAGTAGAGTAGCTGGATCTAAATAATTCCAGACTTGCTAAGTGGCTTGCAATGGTGTTGTCTTTTGTTTGTGTTGTTTAGAAAACTATTGCCAAGTCAGAGGTCTGGAGCTTATTATAATTGTGTGTATGATATATACAATAAAAAATAGCTGATTGAAATCTTAACCAAAACCAAGAAGCAAAAACTGCCTTGATGATCACAGACATAACAAGAAATAACAGACAACTCTTTGTGTAACCAGTGTCTTTGAAAATGACTTTTTAGATTTGTCATTACCCTTTTACACAAGGTTGTGAGTCCCTAATTTTTTTTCGTAAGAAATTGCCTTTCTGTTCTGACAAAGAAGTCTTTCAGATATGCTCTGTGCCTTTGATGGATATTTAAAGCTTTTTCCTCCAGGAGTGACAAAAGAGAACTAGGGTTGATTCCACTTTTTATAAATGTTCCTTTATACAATGTGTAGTATATATAGTTCTAATGATGCATACTTACAAACCTGGCAAGACAACTAAGACAACATATTTATAAAACATGGTTCAAAATCTCAGGTTTATTTAAAAAAAAAAAAAAAAGTTAAAAATAAGTTTTCACAGAAACTGTGAGAGAGGACAATTTAAGAAAGTATGGGTAAAGAAAGTTGATAAAACATTTTAAATCCCACTACTTGTTTTTGGTTTTACCCTACTCCTGGTAATTACTGAGGTTTAAAAAGTACATTTTTTATTTTCAAGATTTTTCCTCAGTATTTGCAGATCTTTCTGGATAATAAATTATGCCCAGCAGTGGATGGAATTCCATTTTGCTTGGAACTATTAGTGATAAATCTTGATACAATTTCTAGAAAATTTGGAAAGGTTATTTGTAAGGTATCAGAACTTCAAACCCGTTCAACTTGATCAGAAAATAGAACCCTTATTATTTGACATCAAATTGCTATATAAAACAACTTTATTATCATACGAACCAATCAAATGACTAACTTTTGAACCTGTAATAACCTTTTTAAGTGATGCAAGGACATAGAGAATATAATGACCAATTCTTGCAGTAAATCTTTTGTATTCAGCTATTGCACTGATTTTAATTGCTTGTTCCTGAGAGCAAAACCTGCACTGACGAGCAATAGCTGCCTTATTGAGTTAGGCCGCAATGGGCTACATTTATCATAGAATCATAGATCAGTTTAGGTTGGAAGGGACCTTTAAGGATCATCTAGTCTAACCCCTGCCATGGGCAGGGACATCTTTCAC